>NC_091209.1:18016979-18214479 GCF_040958095.1 Procambarus clarkii
TATATATATATATATATATTATATTGATATTGCACCTGTTTTTGTTCTAAATTGTACTATATGCTACTTAGTCTGGCATATACAGAAAATTCCCCAAAAATTTTGGTTACCAACTTTTTTTTTTTATGTATAAGTTGAAGACCTGATTATAATATACACAAAAATGCTGAATAACTCTGCTAATTGGTTTAGCTATCACCCAAGTACAATTGGCATTTATTTCACTTACATATATAAATATAAGAATAGCTAAATGAATTTTACAATCAAGAGCACTTACATAAAAATAAATCAAATGGGAAAAGTGAGAATTGTGATGAAAAAAATGGAAGAGTATAGCAGTAGAGTGAAACACTAAGATAAGATGCATGTGACAATAACACTGGGTATAGAGGGTGTGTGTATTGTATGGGTGTAAGTGGACCATACCACACTACACATAGCTGTAACCCAAACTTGCCAATCTAACTTGAGTGATGAAGTCTTTCTCCAGACTATTTATTCTTCAATACTGTAATTATATTCTGAATGTGAAATGTTAATATATACACAATTACAGATTTTATTATCTATTATGAAAAATAGCACAGTGCTGTACTGATTTTTACAGAGAGACATTTATTACGTGTATGAAGTATGAAAATGCATATTTCTTACAGTACTTTTATCAGAGTATTATAAAATAGTCCAATAAGGTATATTGGATAGCTCATTTATGTTATAAGCATGGAGAGCTCTTATATTTTATATTATTGAATAGCTCATTTATGTCATAAGCAAGGAGAACTGTAGTACTTTAAATATTAAATTTACACCCTGATGTATAGGCTGAGAAAATGTGGCAACTGCAATGTAGTAAAAAAGAGCAAACATGGCCAAAGAAAAGAACAATTGCATATCAAGGCCATAAGTTTTCCAATCTGAATAATGCTTTACATTATTACATATAAAATATACAATAATTACTAGAGCATCACCAAATAAAGGATTTTTCAATCTGGCACATTTTATTCTTGAATAAATGTAAAGTTTCCTGTTTTTGTGTTAAAAGTATTTCAATATGTGACAGTTTATTTTATAATACCATAACTAAAGACAGAGCTTACCTGCATCCCAATAATAGCGTAGATGAAGAACAACATAGCAATGAGAAGACAAACATATGGGCAGTGCCTGTAAAAGGAAATAAGTACTACTGTAATTGTAAGAAATACTATAGCAATATGACATCAGTAAATTAAAGAAATAAGAACAAGGAGTGGGTAGATGTGGGGTGGAAGAGAAGAACAGAATATATGAGATACTGTAAAGTGAATGAAGAGTAATTTATACAAATAGAAATTGGTACAATATTGCCTAAACCGACATGAACGTTAGTAAGTCAAAATACATGCAAGATACCCCCAGTCGACATCATGTAGACAGTTGCAGAGCTAGCAGCTACACATCAAATAGTATGATACAAGGCCACCCAGAAGGCCAGTGGAGAAGACTGAACCCTCAAGAAATGACTTCTGACCAATCCTCCAAAAATATACAAAGCTCTTTAAAGACATTCAGTAATAGATGCAGAGCCTGAAGACCCAGAACCAAAGGAGGTACATCCCACTGAAACAAGGCTGCAGAACAAAATAACCAGCTTTGAATGTAATGATACGCAGGGAGGGGGAGGAGAAGGGCAAACACTGTATAACCGGTGCGGGGCAATACTGGGGCATCTGGGAGGGAAACCAACCTAGCGTGTTGCAGCAACCTAAACCTAGCATGCAATGCAGATGCTACCTGTACTTTAACAGTCATGTCATCAGAATAGTACTGGAGAACAAGAAGAGAACACAACTCGCAAGCTCCAGGTCAAAGGTGTTGTTGACCCAACGTGCAGCATGATGGAGGGAAAAGAGTTGACTGTCACCCTGAGACAAGGGCACACAGCAACCTTCAAACACACACGAGGTGGGCTGGAACTCTGAAGACGCATCCATAGGTTCACCGAACCCCGACAGGGTTTACCAGGGCCCGTAGACTGACTGCTATGGGAAGCCCGGGCAAGGCACTGCTAACCGGATAAGACCCAAAGCTAACAAGGGGAAGATCCAAACACTGAAACTCCTGCAATGTGTACAATCATGGGGGCCTAGCAGAGGGTCATCAAAATAATAGAAGTGGAACTATAGCCACACATGGCAGATCCCCACCAGGAAAAATAAAATAAAAAAAATAAAAACCCAACAAAAGCACAATTTCCCAGAGGAAACAGGAACTGGCCGCTGCATAGGTAGGCAGACTGCACAACACATTGATGCCCTAACCAGCATGATACTATTCCCTACCCAAGACCAAACAAGGACCACAAAACCCCAGCTGGTTCCAAGGACGGGGTAAATGCCGAGCAATAAAATCCCCTATGGAAATGGTTTCCCGAACGCACCAGGGAAGGGAACCCTAACACACAAGGGCAATACTCACAAGGTGCCTAGTGAAGGAAGCCCCTAAGCACATGCAGCCCCGGCACTGATGAGGACACCTGGTCACCACACACACCAACACTGCAGAGGTCGCCATGAAGGCAAAACCCCTCTTATGGAAATCGGGGCCAGAGAAGACGTCCGCCACGGACCACATTATCTAATGAACTGGAGTGCTGGGTAGCCGGCGCGGGGAGGGGAGGGCTGCATGAACGAGTGGAGTGTGACATTTGCTTTATTGCTTGTTTCCTTGGAATTTGAGGGAGTTCTACCCCTGTGTTTAGTTTTGCTTTGTATTTTTCTTACCATATGGGGTTTGTTTTGTTATGTCTACCTTTCTGGATGCTTAACCTCAGTCAATGGCAGATAAGGAAAATCCTGAATCCCAGGGTGGTTTTCCAGTTTCACTGCTCCCTGTAACCTCTCTGAGGGGGTCAGGTTTTGGCTCGTGGTCCTCGGTAGGTCGAACTCCATATACTAATGCCCCAGTCTAAAATATCACACATTAGCCCAATAGCTCCAGGGAGCCGAAGAGGGCTCCCCACAGAAAAAAGCATTGAATGTAATGAAATGCATCTAAACTTTACCATCAACTCGATCAAATGGTCATTAAGGCAGGACACAGGCAATGTGGCCACCATACCAGAATCATGGATATTAACACCCAGCACTTCCACAAATACGATAACATCTTTCTCATTTGCCAACATACAAGGCATCAAAAATCCAAACCTAGGATGAAAATTGAGGTGACCAAAGTGAAAAAGAGTGTACACATTTATCGCTCTTGCGCACTCCCATTTTCTGTTTGCTATGGGTGGTAAAGCCGGGCTTTTTGAGTTTATATGCATTTACTCCTCTAGAGAATTCTATTGCGAACACATTGATACCAAATTGAATATCGTAGGACGAGAATTGAGGTGACAAATTTGAAAAGAGTATACACTTTTCAGAATTACCGCGCGCTCCCGTGGAATGCCCAAACCCACCGGGGTAGTGGGGAGGTCATGCGCCCACCGCGCGAAAGTGTTAAAATAATGGAAATAAAATTAATCCGTTCCACCACCAAAAAATATCAATATATTTGATTTTTCAAAATAATGGAGCAGCCTACCTGACATACACTGAACGAATCTTTATGACATTTTCCTTTTTAAAATTTCTTAAATTTTTTTTAATTTTTCATTTTTTTTTTTATAGAAAATGGAGCAGCCTACCTGACAAACACTGAACAAACCTTTATGACATTTTTTTTTCAAATTTGTTAATTTTTGTTATTTTTTTATTTCTTAAAGAAAATGGAGCAGACTACCTGACATACACTGAATGAACCTTTTGACTTTTTTTTCAAATTTGTCCAAATTTTTTCACTTTTTATTTTTTTTATAGAAAATGAAGCAGCCTACCTGACATACACTGAATGAACCTTTTTGGCATTTGTTCTTTTTTCAATTTTTTTTTCAATTTTTTTTTATTTTTTTCTAAAAAGAAAAAAAAGATCAATGCCTTGCAACATTACAGCAGTCACCCCTTTACATCCCATAATCATTAGCATCTTTAAAAAAAAATTTTTTTTATATGCATCATCAGAGGCATCTGAGAATTTGAGAGAACCAGTGGGAACGTTAAGAAGCCCCACATGGTTTTCTCGTTAATGGAGTGGAAGCTCGTAAATCGAGACAAAGTTTCGGCGAGTGGCTCGCTCATTACTCAAAATGTTCGTAGATGGAGCCGCTCATCACTCGAGGTTCCACTGTATATTGTTATCAACTAATTTACCTTGTTGATAAAATATATAATGCAGGCGATGAGTCAAAATAACGTGGCTAAAGTATGTTGACCAGACTACACACTAGAAGGTGAAGGGACGACGACGTTTCGGTCCGTTCTGGACCATTCTCAAGTCAATTGTGAATGACCCTTTACCTTCTAGTGTGTGGTCTGGTCAACAAAATATATAATTAATACCCAGAAGCTTACCTTCTGGGTTTGATTTGCTAACAAATTATCACTGTAGTTATTCTGAAGTTATGACAGTTGCAAAGTAGTTTTTTTTCCTTTCTATAAAATATAAAAAATTGAGCATTACAGCTCTAAACAGTGTTTTCTTTATAATTTTTTTAAAGGTTTGACAAAATGAGACAGAAAATGCAAATGAGTTTTACTGACAGGAATTAGTTAACACAAAAATTGAAATCATTGCCATTGACCTGTGAGGATAATATGTTTAAGATCAATACATTATAAATTTGCACATCATTTGAACAATCTCAGAGCAAACTTGCACACTCAGTAATTACTGTACTATAAACTCAACATAAGAAAATGTTGCTTACCTTAAAAGACTGCACAAACGTCCATAATAATATTCGAATAGTGTAACCCTGGCGGAGTAATTTTATAAGTCGAGCTGCTCGAAATAAACGTAAGAATCCCACATTGATGAAGTTTTCCTGTAAAGATGCAATTAAAATAATAAATCAGTATAACAAACAACTGACTGAAAAGGAGTGGTAGGCAATTTATAGTCCATTAATTCTGAATACTAAATATGGTATATGTAGTATGCTGTGCATGTGTGTGGGTGCATATATACACACACACACACACATGTATGTATAGTTATTGAATGAGACAAATAGTTAAATCAATGTGTCTAGAACAAATAAATAAATATATATATATATATATATATATATATATATAATTATATATATATATATATATATATATATATATATATATATATATATATATATATATATATATATATATATATATATATATACGTATATATATATATAATTTCTGGGTTTGGAGGGAAAGCAATGGGTATGATACAAAATAGTTATAAATAAATTTATAACAAATAATTTGTAGATTATATATAAAGTACTGTATAAGTACATAGGTGAGGAATTTAATTTATTTTAATTATGTATTAGGGTAAGTGCAAAATAATTACATGAAATGGGAATTTAAAATAAATATTAAGAATGTAGACTGGACTTAAGCATGAGTAAAAGAATGCTGTAAAAGGGAAACCAATAAGTAAAGGTTGAAAAGTGAACATAAATAATATTCCTGGAAAACAAAACCACTGACACAATTGCCTGTGCAAACCTAACAGGAAATTAACTAAGAGGGACTGCAACAAGGCAGCTAAAGGTAAGAGGACAGAGTAAACAGGGCGGATCTAGGGTTGAGCAGATCTAACCAAGAGGAAACAACATATGTCAAAGCTGACAGGTCCAACTTGACTCCATTAAGAGTCATAGCCATGTTAAAATACAGAGATAAACAATTAGACCAGAAGCAATCAGAAAAGAGGTATAAAGTAAGAGAAGCAGACTGGACAAGATTAAATAGTTTGGCTACACACAAAATGTCACGTTTCACGTTACCACGAGTTATGCAACAAGTAAAAAGGTGAAAGCTTATGTAGGAAGGAATAGTTCCTTATGAGAAGGCACCTGCTTGTGCCTGTCTTAAAGCTGTGAGAATCCCATTGAGAGTCTCCCCCCCCCCACTTCTTTGCCCAAGCAAAACACCAAAAGGAAAGGTGGGCATGTGCAGCAGATGCGACTGGTTACTTGACTATGTGGGGCTGCAGTTAGAGTTCATATCTGCTTATAAAAGGGCCTCACTTGGGAACGGGGCATTAATTGATCGTAAGACTCAGAGTATGGCCCCACAAGCTTAGCCCTGACTCCCTCAAATATTAGCTTTCACTTCCATCCCAGAAATATGTCAATCTGTGATCAACCTTGTTATATACAGTATATAATATATAATATATATAATATATATATATATATATATATATATATATATATATATATATATATATATATATATATATATATATATATATAATGTATATATATACATACAATATCCTGTATACATATACTATACAGAAATAATATATATAATTTAGTCATGACTTTGATTATTACAACATTTTTACTGACTGTATTTTGTATATGCAGTCATACTGTTAGTTAAAATTTAGTAAAATGTAATAAAGTTTGGTTTTTATATGAAAAAAATAATTATCATTATTCTTAAGGTTTTACATCATATCAGACAATGCAAGGTGCCAAATCTACACAAGGTTCCAATATTACTTAGCCTATTAAAATTACATACTTATAGGTTAAGCTTTCTCTGTTTAAGAACAAGTCATCAAGCACTGCAGTCACATGTCAACAAAAGCTGCCTCAAAATAATAAATGCAAAGAAGCTGGTCAATGCATGTTCCAATTCTCCAATCAACAAAAGTTCAAAATAAATTTAAATTATAATCAACAATACTTTGTAGACCAAAACTGTACTGCATATTTCTTGTACCAATAGTATGAAAGAAAACTGAATAAGTGACCAGTCCAAGAAGGAACGTTCAGGTGATGACTAGACCATGTCACTGCACGAGGTGTTATCGGTATTATTGCCCACAGAGAAATAGTCAAATTCTGTGAATCTGTAAATCTCTCACACATTAACAACTGTGAAAATTATGATCATCACTGTGAAGCAGATATTAAACATTAAAGTCTGCTCAAAGGATTTTTAATATAATTTTTCCTAAATATTAACTCAAACTTCTGTCAGCTTTTTTTTTATAGACGCACATACACTAAGTAATTATTTGTCATAATAATGCAACATGAAATAGTGTACTGAGTTCACTTTGTGAGCATTTGAAATATGGTCTACTCATTATCCATAGCAAACTGACAATCTAGAATAAGAGCCTAAATTTAAAAGAGGGAAGCCTATTTGGGAGGTACGCTATGATCAACAACTACCTCATTATATTGGGAAACTTACTGTCCCTTCTC
This sequence comes from Procambarus clarkii, assembly GCF_040958095.1. NCBI lineage: Eukaryota > Metazoa > Arthropoda > Malacostraca > Decapoda > Cambaridae > Procambarus > Procambarus clarkii. Next base: position 18,024,289 of record NC_091209.1, read on the forward strand.
CATACATTCGCTGAGACAAAGAAAACAACAAATAAAAAAGTTATTGTATTATAATATTTTGTTTCAAGTTACCTTGACTCTTTTAAACAAAATAAAAAACATGCAAAAATAACAAATAAAAGTCTAATCCAGGTTTTCTTCATGACAAAGGTAAACAAGCAGCTTGAATGTTAAACAAACTTGTTGAGGAAGATGCATAGTCAGAGAAGTTAATGAAACACACAGATTCTTGTAAACCAATGAAAAAAAAAATTACAACCAAAACAAATGTTTGTACCACATAAGGAGGGATGTAATTGTCATAATTTGCCACACAATATACTGGGTCATCAAAAAAAAAGAAACACGTTCGAAAGAAAGAATTATAACGCATTATCCTCAGCTTGGACAATTTTGTTGTCTAGAAATAGAAAATGAACATAATAATATCACAATAAGAATACACTGTGTGGACAGCACATAGCTGCAAGTGACTCTCTCCAGCCTTGCAATTTATTTTCACAAGACACAAAATGCACTTGGCACCATGCTCCACTTACCTGATCCTATGTTGAAAGGATATCACATGATAATTAGAGTGTGTTAAACTATGGTACTTGAAAAAATGTAATGTAATCAATCAAAAAATTGTTGTTTTATAAAAAGTTAAGATTCCAGCTTTATGAGAGTAGTTAAGAGCAGGTGCACTACAATTACTAGTGTAAAGAATATAGTGTAAGATGCTCAACATGAATGAAAAAGTTGGAAAAATTTCAAAATATTTTGTAAAAAGTAATATTACTGTGAAAACACTGTAGTACAAAAATAAAATTGGCTAAGTAAAAATAATAAATTCATATAGACTAATTGCCAAAGCCAAAATTGTATCATCATAAACATCAAGGGGGGGGCATGGAGGCATATTCAAGCTGCATTTATGATGGACAGTATATATCTCTGGTGCATTGTGCGTGTACACTGTATACATGCAAGTATGCTGTATACATCACTAATGCATGTGTGCTGAATATATCACTCTTCACTGTAAATTCCACTTCACTATTTATTGAAAGCTCTTCAGCTTCACTTTATATTCATATTTTTATGGAATAAATAAGGAATTTTTGTGCAAATTAACACACACTTCCTATTTGGATATATCTTACAGTATCATTCAATCATCTTTGCCTTACAAAACATCCAAATGAAAACATTAACAGGAAAATCTTTAGAGCAGTATGTGGAACCAAACTCACATCCTGGGTAACCTGGATGATGCACGCATTAAGGGCCACGATGAGCTTAAAAGTAACACAATCTGAAGGTTGCCCGGACAATCAAGGATTTTGAAGGAACTGGTAGGACCCAAATCCAATTTTTACAAGTTACCTGCTCACATTCTGATGTGGGTAATGACGTTCTCCACCGACCGCTCCTGTCAATGCACAACTCAATCACAAGAGTGGATAAATCCATGAAAATATCATTGAAGCAATGTGTGGAAACAAACCAGCATCTTATTCTAATCTTAAAAATAAACTTGGATTTGGGTACTAGCAGTAACTCCAAACTCCTTGCAAGTTCAGATGGACTTCAGGTGGTGTTACTTTTAAACTCATTGTGGCCTAGTCAAATATGCATGTATCTAGGGTGACACAGGATGCAAGTTCAATTCCACACACTGCTCCACAGATTTTCTCATTGATTTTTCAAGTTATTGTGACTTCATTGTGCGAAGACATTAACCTATGGTTGCCCACAAATCAGAATATTGTATAATCAATATTCATATTAATTTTCAATAACTGAAATAGTTTGTATGTATAGAGTAAACATACTTAACAAATGTTTATATAAAAAATCTACTGGAATGTATACCTCTAATTAGTCAAATTTTTTCGTAATAAATGTTTCCTTTGTCAAACAAAATAAATCACTTTTTGTTATGTGGCAGCAAAGGGGGGTGGAGGAGGGGGAGAATGCAGGTGGGGTATATATAGCTGCATGCTACTGTTTACAGCACCTTGTATGTTGTTATTATCCTCCCAATCTGAGTGTTCTGCTCTGCCCTCCTGCATACAAATTTGCTTTGATTTCATTCACAATTTCTTCCTGCAACCCCTCCATACTTTGTCATAAGAGGGCCACTTGCTTAGGAAGTGCAGAAAGGGGCATAGTGTGCTTCAAAGGGTTTGCTTCAAAAATACTGCTATTGCTTTTAATTGCTTACTATGCAATGAGGTTATCATATACTGTAATAGTGTGGTTATCATTAAAACACATTTTGGTGTTTTCTTCCAGTTTTTCCACCTATTTCTGGATGACATTACCAGACAGAACAACAGTAAGAGAATGGGTTAGAAGAAACTTCCTTTGAACTGTGTTAGATCCAGGCCTACTTGCAATATAGGTATACATATTGTATTACACACTTATGTACAGTATTTAATCTATTTTTTGTCATCATGTGTACATACATTGAGCTAATTTACACTGTATGTAAACTAATAAATGAAGCAGTGAGCATAAATCCATCAAAGTTTAGAATCTCCTCTTGCCTTCTATCTCAGTAAACTACACTGTGTTTGTTGTTGAAATGTTGAAAAAGTGACCCCTGCCACTTTTGTACATGGCTGACATGTACTGTACTTGTACATGGACCCTGCCACTTTTGTACATGACCCTGAGTTGTACATGGTAACCGTGTACAACTTAAAAAAACAGAAAAGACTCGCATTTAATTTTTTTTTTTTTTTTGCATTTTCTTATTTTTGGCATGCAAATTTGTCATTCTACAAAAATAAATCATTAATAGTTTTTTTGCACACAGACGAGAGGACCATATTCATGATAGCCCCATATTGTGTATTACAAAAATGTTTTAGGAATATATTGTACACATATGTAGCTTAAAAGAAAATAACATAAAAACAAATAATACTTTGCAGTTTGCATGCATACATAATTCCTGTTGGATGACACAGCCTGCTCTGCAGAACCCACAGGTCCTATAATTCCTATTGTCGGAGACAGCCAACCTATGAATACTGTCTAAGCTGATTTATAAGTTCAGCAGGCTTTGGATAAGCGAGCTCATACAGAATATACATCAGACTTATATCAAGGTCTCCCAAGGTTAAACTTAAAAGTTTAACTAAAGGTTAAACTTGGACCCTTCCCAGGAACCAAATTCACAACAGTTGACTAACTCCCAGGTACCTATTTACTGCAAGTGAACTGAGCATTACGTGAAAGGAAATATGCTAAACCATTTCTGTCCCACCTGGGATTTAAACCTAGGACTTTGAATTGTGTGCAGTAATGAACCCAACTATACATACTACCAAGATCCTAGTCTTGTGCACATACTTTTGCTTTGAAAGAATTAATTTCTTGACATTCATGGAGACCCTATTATCATTGCATATACTCTATTGTATTTAAATTATCATTAGCATCGAATAAACTTGAATATCCTACCCAGTGTCCACCACTCTATCCCCAGATACATCTGGAGGTTGCAGTTCTGACTAAACTTTTGCAGACTTTATCTGCAGTATTGTTCCATATGTATGGGCACCTACAGATGCTGTCCGCACATACTCCTGGGAACCCCCGACAGGACTCATGAGTGTCCTCCTCAGCAGAAGTGTTAAGCACTCTTGATTATAATCATCATCACAAACCTATATATCAATTCAAATGAAATGACACTAATATGTATTACTTAATAAAATGCAACTTAATAAAAATTATATCTAAAATTCAGTCACCTTTTACACAAATATAAATAACAAAAGAAGCCAAATAATCTATAGTGTTGCTGCCCTTTTCTGCCTTAGGAAAAATAAAATACATATTAGTTAATTTACTGTTACTTATCATAAAAATAAACTTCACATTGGGGTACTTACCCCAAACTCCACAACCAAGGCGTCGATGATGGAACCAATCACCGTGATGAAGTCAAAAGTATTCCATGGATCCTTGAAAAAATTCTTGGAAGAAACAAACATACAGTTAGCTTATTTCATTAGTTTCCTAAGTTGTTTTTTATTTAAAAAAATATAGGTCAGGCAGCATTTCTGAATGTACATATGGTACAATGCGAAATGCATTTATGAAATGCAAGTGACAATAAATTATTCTACAGTTATTAGAAAAACTTGACAGTAACAGATTATAATAAAGTAAAAGGTAATTGCCAGAGTCGATTCTTACACAGAACAGAGAATATTGGCATTACTGAATAATATATGCTAATATCTACAAAAATAAACAAACTGCATAAGAACTTTCTATATAATATTCTCAAAGCAAGTAACTTTCGTATTTAAACTAAAAATTACTAAAGGAAAGGGAAACTACTAAAATATATAAAAAGTAGAAGAAAGAATTAGGAGTGTGCAAGAGGGAAAATCATGAGCAATACAGTACTAGGAGAATGTCTTTCCCAGCATTAACAAAACCCTAATATGAACATTGACCCCCCTTAATGCGATAATATTTACAAGTCGTGAATAAGTTGGCACTAAGATAAGAAACTCTAAGGATTGATGGAAACAGTCACAGGTTAACACTGACACACAGGGGATTGATGGATGGGCAAAGACTGAGATATGAAAGGACTGTGATGAGTGAGAGCAATGGGTATGGTATGTTCGAGGAATTGGTAGGATTTGTCGGTGGTCAGAAAATAAAGAACACTTTAGACAGCATTTAGACTAAGTCTCCTTATCATGTAGTGTAAATGGAACACAAGCAACATGGATCAGATGACTTTGAGCATCACAATGATGATGCTTATCATTGGTTATGTCATTATAAAAAAATAAAGAGGATTTAACAGGTAAGGCTCAAAGTCACCAATAAGATCAAGTTATGTCAGTAACCAAAAATTTGTCTATAGGGACCTATCCAAGGATGCCAACCTGAGTCCTTTGTAGCATTAAAACATAAATAAAAAATGAAAAAAACTTAATCCTATTTAATAAGTGATTTGAGTGATTATTGCAGTATGGAACATGTTTAAAATTACATGAAGACATATGTCCATATACTGTATGTGTGTGTGAGTGTAAATTACCTAATGTGTGTGTGTGTGTGTGTGTGTATGTGCACGCATGCACATATGTATACAGAAATATACAGAATGTATGATTATATACATATATATATATATATATATATATATATATATATATATATATATATATATATATATATATATATTCATATTTGGCAATATGAATTCATTGCTAGGCGAGGCTTCCAAGCAGGGTACATAGTTAATGAGGTAGCACGGTGACCAACCAAACTACTGAGTAACAATGTGCAAGGCAATACACATCCCATTGCTTGTTAGAACACAAGGTATTTAAACTGACTCTCCGGGTGATATACATACATACACATACATACATTACAAGTGTAGCACTTATCCTTTAATTACTGTTGGGTATTGAAATATGCAATAATAACACATGTAATAAATCACTATCTATATAACTTCATATATACAAGAATCACTTATATATATATTTCTCCCCTATCATAAAGTATATACATATATATATTATATAGGCATAAAGTATATGCATATATATAATAAAAATGCATATATACATCATACCTGATAGCCAGAACTGTACTACTTGGCCTAGTATGCAAGGCCCAATTTGCCTAGCAGCCAGAGTGATTTTCATTACTGTATTTTCAAATAGTTAGTTTCAAATTGGCTTATCCAATTAATATTATTATATTATATTAAGAGCATGAATTATTGATTTAGTTAGGTTAGGTTAGGTAGATAAAATTTAATGAAATATCTCTGTTAGTTTTAATTAAAAATAAATATCATATATAATGTAATGGAAAGCTTTATCATTTCATAAAGAAACTAAAAAATATATAATTTCAAGAAAATTTGGCTTGTTATGCAACTTGGCATATTAAGTACAACATATTACTGTGTATAATTTAAGAGAGTTAATTTTTCAATTACCCCTGACAGTGAAGAAAACCATAAGAAATATTGAGAAGATCTGTGTTAGAATCATTAATCTTATATATATATATGTGTGTATGTGTGTGTGTAATTACCTAAGTGTAATTACCTAAGTGTAGTTACAGGATGAGAGCTACGCTCGTGGTGTCCCGTCTTCCCAGCACTCTTTGTCATATAACGCTTTGAAACTACTGACGGTCTTGGCCTCCACCACCTTCTCACTTAACTTGTTCCAACCGTCTACCACTCTATTTGCGAAGGTGAATTTTCTTATATTTCTTCGGCATCTGTGTTTAGCTAGTTTAAATCTATGACCTCTTGTTCTTGAAATTCCAGGTCTCGGGAAGTCTTCCCTGTCGATTTTATCAATTCCTGTTACTATTTTGTATGTAGTGATCATATCACCTCTTTTTCTTCTGTCTTCTAGTTTTGGCATATTTAATGCTTCTAACCTCTCCTCGTAGCTCTTGCCCTTCAGTTCTGGGAGCCCCTTAGTAGCATGTCTTTGCACCTTTTCCAGTTTGTTGATGTGCTTCTTAAGATATGGGCACCACACAACAGCTGCATATTCTAGCTTTGGCCTAACAAAAGTCATGAACAATTTCTTTAGTATATCGCCATCCATGTATTTAAATGCAATTCTGAAGTTAGAAAGCATAGCATAGGCTCCTTGCACAATATTCTTTATGTGGTCCTCAGGTGATAGTTTTCTATCTAGAACCACTCCTAGATCTCTTTCTTTATCAGAATTCTTTAAAGATTTCTCACATAATATATAGGTTGTGTGGGGTCTATGTTCTCCTATTCCACATTCCATAACATGACATTTATTAACATTAAATTCCATTTGCCAAGTGGTGCTCCATATACTTATTTTGTCCAGGTCTTCTTGAAGGGCATGACAGTCATCTAAATTTCTTATCCTTCCTATTATCTTAGCATCATCAGCAAACATGTTCATATAATTCTGTATACCAACTGGTAGATCATTTATGTACACAATAAACATCACTGGTGCAAGAACTGAACCCTGTGGTACTCCACTTGTGACATTTCTCCATTCCGATACATTGCCTCTGATTACTGCCCTCATTTTTCTATCAGTCAGAAAATTTTTCATCCATGATAGAAGCTTACCTGTCACCCCTCCAATATTTTCCAGTTTCCAGAACAACCTCTTATGTGGAACTCTGTCAAAAGCCTTTTTTAGGTCCAGATAGATGCAGTCAACCCAACCATCTCTTTCCTGTAATATCTCTGTGGCTCGATCATAGAAACTGAGTAAATTCGATACACAGGATCTTCCAGATCGAAAACCATACTGTCTGTCTGATATTATATCATTTCTCTCTAGGTGTTCTACCCATTTAGTTTTGATTAGTTTTTCCAATACTTTCAGTATTACACTTGTCAATGATACAGGTCTATAATTGAGGGGGTCTTCCCTGCTGCCACTTTTGTAGATTGGAACTATGTTAGCCTGTTTCCACCCGTCTGCTACGATTCCTGTACACAGGGATGCCTGAAAGATCAGGTGAAGTGGAATGCTGAGCTCAGATGCACATTCTCTCAGAACCCATGGTGAAACGCCATCTGGGCCAGCTGCTTTGTTCTTACCGAGCTCCTTGAGCATTTTTTCCACTTCGTCTCTAGACACCTCTATGTGTTCTATGTTGTTCTCTGGAATTCTTATTGTATCTGGTTCCCTAAAGATTTCATTTTGTACAAACACACTTTGGAACTTTTCGTTTAGTGTTTCACACATTTCCTTTTCATCTTCCGTGAATCTATTTCCCATTTTCAACCTCTGAATATTATCCTTTACCTGCAATTTGTTGTTTATGTGTGTGTTGTTTATGTTGTGTGTGTGTGTGTGTGTGTGTGTGAATGTATACACACACACATATACACAGACAGCCATGTGCTTTGTGAACGCCGTGTACTGTATCTGAAAATCCCAGTTTCCCGATTGGGGTTGGTTCTGATACTGAAGTTCGGGACGCGCAAGGTTCGCATAAAATAGTTCAGGTATCTCATCGGGCAAGCGTCCGCCAGACCTTGTGGCCCAGGATGGTAGGGAGTGGTTGGGTGGGAGATGGGCCTTGTTTGGCCACTGACTGTGTCGAGTGCCAATCAAGTTTCTTTTACCCTGTGACATCACAGATTCACGGCCCATTGTTCCCATTGTTTTGATTTGTCACGAGACTGGAGTGTTCATTTCATGACTTTGTTGGATATATCGTCAAAATCTTGGAACATCTGTGCACCATGTCAGCTCCAAATGCACCCATTGTGTCAGTGAAAGCTTCAACAAGCATGATACATAAAAGTAAGAGGTCAGTGATGACATCTGTGAAGAAAGTTGAAATAATTAAGGTGGAGAGTGAAGTCCCGAGTAATGTCGAGTGCGCTGAATATGGCATTAGCAAGAGTACTGTTTTTTATCTTTTTTAAGGCTAAACCTATCATTTTTTACTATTTCTTTAGAAGTAAAAGTGATAAGGTAATACAAAATAGAAAGGTAGTAAGTAAAGCAAAAGTGGAGAGTGTTGATAATGCAGTGTGGCAGTGGTACAATCAGAAGCGTGAGGTGACGAAGAAGCCAGTGGTAGGCTGACTGCTCATGGAAAAGGCATGTGAGTTTCACCAAGCAATGAAAATTTCTGTGAAGTGTGTATACAGTGATGGATGGCTCAGAAGCTTTAAAATCTGCCATGGCTGACAAGAACAATGAGGATGGAGAGGTAATAGCAAAAATAGTAAGGACAATTCAAGGTATCAACATTATAAAGAACATAGATGACTTTAAACAAAAATGGGAGGTACAAGGGAAAATGATAGACTAATTAAAACAATACGAGGAGCACAGAGACTCCTATGACAAGGAACAGTCTTAAAAGACAGTGAGGGATGTTGGACGATGGAAATAAGAAGTAACCTTTGGAGAAAACTATAGGTATTAAAAATATGAGGAAAGTAAGGACAGTAATTGCGAACAGAACTAAAGAAGAAATTAATACACATACTGTATATAGAAAGTCATGAGACTGAGGAAACCAGTATTTGTGTTTGAGAAAAATATCCATAAGCCAATAGAGAACAAAGGCCAAAATGGGCACAGGAATACTTGGTTTTGTGAGAGGAGCTTGTGTATATATATGCTCTAGGCTTGTATCGAGATTTCCCCCTCCCCTAAAGGACGAACTACTGACCCTCCTCATGATGCAAACCCACAAGTCACCTAACTCCTGGGTACCAACAGTACTGTATTTGCTGCTAGGTGAACAGTCCCATTAGGTGAAAGGAAATGCACTCGACCATTTCTGTCCCGCCCAGGAATTGAACCTCGTTTCGCCGAATGTGAGATGAGAACAAAGGCAACTGTACTACATGAAATTTATGCATATTTTGTACATAAATATGAATGAGCAGAGTACAAAGATAGAGTATTGTACCAAATAAGAGAAATAATGTACAGTTCCATTGTAGTTTTGTACCAGATAAGAAAATAGAAAACTACTCTCTGTCGAGAATGATTAAGAAAATCAGATGTGGAGTAATGGTACAGTATTAATAAACGGCAATGTAATGACAATAGAGATAAAACTATTCAACCCACATGATAATGAAATTGTGATTATAGCAATGTAAGTGTATATCACTCACCTGGAAGTTCAACAATGATTATGGAATACTATAACTTCAAAAATAAAGTTCAGTAATTTTGTAATATTATATATATATATATATATATATATATATATATATATATATATATATATATATATATATATATATATATATATATATATATATATATATTATCTATATATATATAATATATATATATATTATATATATATATATATTATCTTCTCTCCTACCACCCCCATTCTTTTGTGTGTATATATATATATATATATATATATATATATATATATATATATATATATATATATATATATATATATATATATACATACATATATATATATATATATATATATATATATATATATATATATATATATATATATATATAATATATATATATAAATATATATATATACATACATACATACATACACACACACACACACACACACACACACACATACACACACATACACACACAAAGAAGTACCCTACAATGAAGGAAAGCAAAAATGGATTGGTTTAATAAACAAATGCATGAAAGTTTTGGAGGAAAAGAACAAATGCAAAGGCCTAATATGGAAGGAGGCCAAACTCCTCAACCATACCCAGAGTATACAAAGATGAGAAGAGAGAAAAAGAGAATGGGAAAGTAAAAAAAAAAGGACAGAACTAAACACTTTCAAGTTCATCAAAAGCAAACTACAAGCAAAGGACAAAATCAAGACTAAACATTATGGGAAGGACAGTCGAGACCAAAGATATATAAAAGTGTTTGAATGAGCTTTACTATCCACTGTGGATAGCAAAGCTCATTCAAAACACTTTTTTATTCTTCCAAGCACTGGACAATTACAAAATAATCCAGACCTCTATGAAAGAAGGGAAATTAGTGAACAATTGGAAATTATCCAAAGAAGTTTCAATAGAAAGTATAAACATGATAATTAAATATCACCTTCTAAATTTTAGGTCAGTGGCCTTAAATTAAATGAGAGCAAAACACAAGAAGCCCATCAGACTAAAATCAGACAATCTGGAAAAAATTACTTCTGATTTGAGAAATTTTGAGTATTCAACTTACTAGGCTACTATGACCGAGTTCTATATCAAAGAATGATTTTGAAAATAGAATATATATGAGGGGTATCAGACAGGGTATTAACATGCTCTGCTGAATTTTTTTAAGAAACAGGAATATGAGGATTATGATTAGAAGACATCAGTTGGATTTGAATAGAGTCATCAATGGAGGAAATCCAAAATTATTTGATTATGTTTGCAGATGATGTGAATATTCTATAAAAAAAACACGGAGACAGCAATGATTGTAACCCACTTCAAATGAGTCTAAATAAACTAAGGAAGTAGATGACGTACTGGATAATAGATTTTAATGTACACAAATGTCTAAATAAAATTGGGTACAAGTAGATGTAAATCCCATGTTAATTACAAACTTTGTTATAAAACTGTAAAAAAAATATAAAAATTGGGGTAGCCATAACAAAATACATGTCACAATATAAACACATCAATAATATGGTTAGAGAAGTCTATAAGATATTGGCAAACCTATGGACTGCATTCAAACAATGCTTGGAAGTAAAAAATAAAAAAGTTATCCACTGTCCATTTAGAACCTTAACTAGAATAAGCAGTTGCATAGTGATACATGCATATCATGACACACACACACAGCACACATTCAAAGTCTTCAAAGGCATGCAGCACAATGGATCCATGAACTTAAAAACATGTGTTATAAGGTTAGGATAAAATCACTGAAGATATCAAAGATAAAACACAAAAAATGGATATGATAATTAGGCACACTACAAGATTGTGATAACTCTTGAAAAATAGTATAGGAATGATTCTTAAACCCTAAAATGAATAAAACATGAAGTCACAGTTACAGTTACATAATTACAAAAATATGCAGAAGAATAATTAAGAAACTTTACTTTATAGAAAAGATGAGTGGAACTGATATGTGCCAAACACACAGGTGAATTTAAAGCAGATGAGAATCAAAACAAAGATGCTAGATGGGACAGGAACATCAGTGAGATCAAGGGAAGAAATTTCCAGAGTTCACTAAGGAAAACACAGGGAAAGGAGTTTTTTTTCATTTTTGTAAAGGTTGAGGATTGTTAAAGATTTATGAAGGAAAATTTCTTAAATTAGAAGAAAGTTAAATTCTTAAAAGTAAAATTAACATTTTACTAGTAATTATTTTGCACCAAGATCAGGAAATTACAAGTTTGACTGACATAGTAAAGAGTCAGAAAGGACAAATCAAGGAACTAGTGAATGAAAATATGACAAGAAAAATAAAAAAGGACACATTTGGAAAAGTTAACAGGAAAATTGACAAATACAGCATTGAGAACTCCGAGTAAATCTACAAGCTAGCCAAAACAAGGTTGTTGGGAAAGGGTTTGCTAAGAGAAACCTTCTGAACAACCCAAAAAGTTACTAAAGGATTGAAAAAATGCAAATAGGAAATTAAGAAACATATACACAAGTTGTAGGAGAAAGGACAAAATATAAAAAGTATGTTTGTAAGTCAAAAACAGAAATGAGCAGCAAAAACAGATATTTGGCAGGCAATTAGGTAGGAACTGGCTACTGGTAGTAAATTAGTTCAAAACACAGTAGATAAAAGTAATACCATAATAATTTTTTGGGGTGTTTGAGGAAATACTATTCAGGGTGGACAGAGCAGCAAAAATTAAAAAAAATAATTATGAAAATAGTAGGTTTAGGAGAATGCCCCACAACAAAAGAAAATGTCAGTATCTTTAGGAAAGGGAAATATATAAATAATTCGACTTAACCCTTAACCCTTAGACCACGCATATTACCGCACATATTGGGGGCCCTAGTAGCGAAAAATATTTGAATTGTGTAAATATAACTGTAAAATGTTAAACAAATCTCCAACTTATTGGTTTCAGTGTCGTGAAACCTTCATCAAAATATTTTCAGAAATTGATTTTAGACGAATTTTTGAAACATAAGAATGTTTTGTTGATAAGGAGAACAGCTCCTAATAACTGGAACTGAAGGATTATGCAGTAATAAAGAGATGCAAGCACCTGTCCGACGCTCAAAGAAGAACAATAGTAGTAAGAAGTGTCCACAAAGTGGATATGCAGTTGGTGCCTTTATATCATTGTTGAGTAATAATAACACAAATAATAATGACATACTTGATAATAATAATGATAATAATAACACAAATAATAATGACATACTATGTTAATATGATCTATTTTGTTATATATCACATAAATACATTGTCCAATGTTAATATATGTTACTTTCATCAATGTCCTAAAAATATTTTTTTTGTGGGATTTTTTTTTTTTTTTAAGATTTTAGTCTTTTTTCTCCTTTGTTTATTATTTGATTTGTAACCTTTACATCCTGGAGAATGCACATGTTTCCATAACTATGTGAAGATAGAATGAAATTAGTCAACAAATAAATCAGTCACATTTTGCAAAACTTGGGATTTTTAATTTATTTTGGCTGATTTTTTCTCTGATTTCAAACTCTATTTTCTTTGTCTCTTTAGGTTGTTTGATGATTAAGGACCATATTAGGGCTTTTTCACTTATATAAAGCACAGTATACGCTAAATATATCCCCTAAATCATTATAACTATTATAATTATCCCTATACATGTACTGTATTTTGTGTTTTTGGGGGGTTATTTTTTCTTGACCTCATTTCAACACATATTGACCTACAACTTTCACATATTTGAGTACGAGTGCCAAACAATGTTTATTAAAACATACAATTAAATTAACAAATTAAAACTACCTTTATTCATTGTTGATAACTTCAACTTCAATTATCTCTGAAACTAAAGTTTCAACTTTGAGTGACTTCTAAAATTCCAGTTTTTTACTGATTCTCACTATTTTGACATATTGTGTGCTCAGCTGTCTGTTCTACAATCCCTACAGAGTGGATTTTTCATAAACTTTATACATTTGGTGTTATAATTTTTTTTGGTCTAAATTTGCCGCATATTTCAAATGCCATATTTACTTTTTTTTGTTTACAGTAAACTATACTGTACTGAAAACCTATATTCTAATTTAATGAAAATGAAAATCATATGATATTCTGAGAAAATAATAACACTGAATGAACAATTGGTGATAGTTCATATTTTTTTATTCTGAATTGAAAATCTGAAGTTTTCAATATTCAATTTTAAAATTAATTTTGATTCTCTTGTTTTTCAAGTTATGCTGTGATCATTTAGACAAAGTTGGAGCATTTGTCTAGTTGATTATGCAAAAGAAATTGGAAAGTGTTTGTGCAAGTTTTAAAAACTTATGTTAAATTATTTTTTGTCAAATCATTTATGTATGTATTGCACGGTCTAAGGGTTATGGGTGACATTAAATGGAGTGAAATTGTAGAAACCGGAAGCTATTTCACATTCGAAGAAATTCTATTGCAAATATTCAACCCTTCTACTGCTTGTATCAATCAGGGACACTCGCACCTTATCTAATCCTGCTGCGCGAGTCAAATAGAGATGATTTAGAGTATGGCGTAAGATTGAAAAATTCTGCATGTACAAGGGGGCTCACATTTGTTTCCTCGGGCCTCCAATAAACAAAAAACTTTAGGCACCCCACAATTGTGGCTGTTCGACTATGGGTAGCCCATGCTGCAACAGCTCACAGCACCACCCTGCAACTTGTGTCAACACCATTTTTAATTTTATTTTTTAATTGATATATACAAGAGATTTTACATTCTAGCAAAGCCACTAGTACGCATAGCGTTTCGGGCAGGTCCTTAACCCTAATTTTCCCGGAATACGACCCCGCCGAATCGTTTAACAACCAGGTACCCATTCACTGCTGGGTGAACAGAGGCTACAGTTAAGGATTGGCGCCCGGTCAATCCTTCCCAACCAGGATTCGAACCCAAGGCAAGGCGCTTGCAAAACGCCAGGCGAATATCTTACCACTGCGCCACGGAGACTGCTAAATCACTTAAGATGGATGAGATAAATAAATAACTGCAATTATTTTGCGGTTGTAGTGTCATAGAAGATCCTGACTGTAATAAAGACTATGTACAAGGTTCAGTTATCAGCAGTGCTGGTTATGATACTCACATAATTGACAGCGGGTAGGAGGGATGGGGAGGGTAAAACATTTAGAGCACACAACTGTGGTTTCATACATCTACACGTCATGAAACAGGACCTTATGTTCTTTTAGAAAATAAACTTGTGGACAATTATTCATATTCATGATTTAGTGACAGGAATCTGACACTAAAAGCGGTGGTGCAGCTAGTTAGCAATGTGCGTAGTATATTGGCGGTATTGTGCTGCACTTGGTGGTGTCATCTGTTGTGCCTTCTGCTGGTATCATGTGGCATCAAGCTGTGTTTAGATTTCATTCCACACCCACCAGAATTGCTTACTGGTTTGTTATGGTGCATAAAATAAAATAATTGTAAAACTCCCAACCCCACCGACACCTTTGCAATCCCCCCCTCCCATAACATTCCTACCTTTACATCCCTATCACCCTCCTGTCTCCTGACATCCCTACCATCCCAACTCCTCTATCAATCACTTCCTAGGTGTCATCTTACCTGTGGAATAAGGACAGACTGAGACTGCTTGATTGCCTGACTGTGTTTGACTGAGACCCCATGCCCTACTGAGATTGTCAAACTTACGGAGAATGCCTGCCTGCATGCTTGCCTATGGGTGCTGTACAACTACAATGGCATATAAGTGAATAGGTGAAGGAATAAACATGTATGAGAGAGAGAGAGAGAGAGAGAGAGAGAGAGAGAGAGAGAGAGAGAGAGAGAGAGAGAGAGAGAGAGAGAGAGAGAGAGAGAGAGAGAGAGAGAGAGAGAGGGAGAGAGGGAGAGAGAGGGAGAGAGAGAGGGAGGGAGAGAGGGAGGGAGAGAGGGAGAGAGAGAGGGAGAGAGAGAGGGAGAGAGAGAGAGAGGGAGAGAGAGAGGGAGAGAGAGAGGGAGAGAGAGGGAGAGAGAGAGAGAGAGAGAGAGAGAGAGAGAGAGAGAGAGAGAGAGAGAGAGAGAGAGAGAGAGAGAGAGAGAGAGAGAGAGAGAGAGAGAGAGAGAGAGAAAGAGAGTGCGAGAGAGAGAGCGAGAGCAAGAGAGAGCGAGAGAGAGCGAGAGAGAGCGAGAGAGAGCGAGAGAGAGCGAGAGAGCAAGAGAGGGAGTGAGAGCGAGAGCGAGAGAGAGAGCGAGAGAGAGAGAGATAGCAAGAGAGGGAGCGAGAGCGAGAGAGAGAGAGAGATAGCAAGAGAGGGAGTGAGAGCGAGAGAGAGAGATATCAAGAGAGGGAGCGAGAGAGATAGCAAGAGAGGGAGCAAGAGAGATAGCAAAAGAGGGAGCGAGAGAGAGAGATAGCAAGAGAGGGAGCGAGAGCAAGAGAGGGAGCGAGAGCAAGAGAGTAAGAGAGCAAGAGTGAGTGAGAGAGAGAGCAAGAGAGCAAGAGAGCGAGAGAGAGCAAAAGAGATTGGGAGAGAGTGAGAGCGACAGCGAGAGAGACCACATTACCTAACAAACCAAATTTATTTTAATATTTTATTCTTCAAACGTCTTTTCTTATGGAATGATTAAAGTTTTTGTTGTCTTATATATGACACATCCTTTGCACATGACATCAGCAGAAGCTCAACCCTTTTGACATACTTTTTCTTTGTTTTGATCTGGAAAAACATGTACCTGTATTTATCATATTTATCATATTTCTAATATAAAAAAAGACATATTGCAGTACAGCTGTAAAACTATAAACATGATAAAGAATTACTATAAGATTTTTTTTTTTACTTACCTAAGGAGTGAAGCTCCATAAGCCTTGTGATTGATCCTCTAATGGCCAAGTGAGGTGTTCCTGTACAAACTATGTACAGTATTCATATTTTACTGCAAATTGCTTCAAGAACTGTTAACAATGCCATATTCCTTCACCAGGCCACTTTCAAATCCCAGCATCCATTCACTCTTCATGATTTTTTATTTTTTTTTTTAATTTCTTCAGTCTCACTAATGGTACTGCTAGACATCTTTCCTACTCAATAAGAATTCAGTTAAATACTGTACAAAAAAAAAAAAATGGATTGCTGAAGCACAACATACAAGTCAAATAAAACTTGGTGAGCACAGAGGAGAAGCATAAACACAACCAAATTAACTTAATATTTCTTATAACACATTAACCATTGCACTGTGCACCTGGTTTCGGCAAAACCTTCATAGTGTAATTGTCAAGGACATATTTTTGTTGTTTTCATAAATGTTCAGGTAAAGTTAATGTCAAAATGTTTCCAAACTCATCCATTTTCATTTCAATACACAGTGATGAAAACATGAAAACATTAAAAAAAACATTAAAACATAGCCTAATTAAAAAAAAAAAAAAAACTCTCAGAGTGCCTTAGGGCGGTCTGCACAGTACAGTGGTTAAATATACCCCATACATTACTTCATTAATTTCAAAACAAATGCAAAATTTTATATAAATTTTAATAATATTTTCTCATATGTGGGTGTTACTTTTTTTTTTTTTTTTTTTTTTGTCAACACTA
Organism: Procambarus clarkii; assembly: GCF_040958095.1. Taxonomy (NCBI): domain Eukaryota; kingdom Metazoa; phylum Arthropoda; class Malacostraca; order Decapoda; family Cambaridae; genus Procambarus; species Procambarus clarkii. The sequence continues at coordinate 18,041,552 of NC_091209.1, forward strand.
ATCTTAACAAATTTCTGCACGTGAAAATTTCCAACCAGTTTGACTAGATATATTAAAAAAAATAAAAAAAATAAAAGGTTCGGACACAACCGGATACCGGACACAAGACATGATGCACCCCTGGCCCGACCAACCAAGCATCAATAACCCAAGGCCCCTCTGGAAAGCAGCCATCTCATTCTTCACCAGAAAAGAATGAAAAGACTGCAACCTAACAAACCGATTACCAGGATTGAAGAAGCAGAAACCCCTGTGCCATAGGAGAGCTTGAAGCTCAATGACCCGACCCCCAAAGGTAAATGCTAACAGAAACAGAGCCTTGGAAAAATAATCTTGAACCGAAGGGGCTACCACGAACCTGAGAAGAGTGATGGGAGAGCACCAGGTCCAAGGACCAGCATGGCTAAGGCGGCATATGAGCAGGCTGGAGGTGAAACAAAGCACAAGAAAGCTTACAGAATGGGGCAGAAGTAACATCAACCCCGAACGCAAGCTGGAGCAGCTCCACCAAAGGCGCACAATATGAGGCGACAGTATTAAGAATCAAATGACGGTCCTGAAACAGCCAAGACAGAAAGGATAAGATAACCCAATCACAAATAGAAGACAGCCTATGAAGAGAGAGAGAGAGAGAGAGAGAGGGAGAAAATAGCTGAAAAAGTGCCAGGAAACTTCAAACTCTTGCTGAGATGAAGCTCTTAGGTAGGACATCATCAATGAAGCCACCCGATCACCATACAAATGGTGATAAACCCGCGTCAAAAAGATCAGATGTGAAGAGCGGAGGAGAAAACCGAACCAGCCGTGTACCAGACCAGTCCTTCCAGCAGGTCGGACTGCTGGAAGAAGCGTTGCCACGGAAAACGCCCTGAATTCGGACACTGAGCAAGTAGCACTTGAAATCAAGGCTATGCAGGCCACCAAGGGGCCATGAGGACTACTTTCCCATGGTAAGACTCCAACTGAGCCAGAACTCGAAGCAACAGCTGGATTAGGGGGAAGAGGTACAGGTAACCCCACCTCGACCAGGCCTACCGAAAGGAGTCCACTGCAAAAGCCTCACAGTTGGGAAAGGGTGCTACATATATTGGGAAACGCAGAGACCATGCCGACGCGAAGAGGTCCACTTCCAGGAGTCCGTACGTCCAGCAGAGCCAACTAAAGGAGTCGACTTTGACCATTAATTCCGTGGACAGGGGAATGAACCAAGACAGGCCATCCAGCAGTACGTTGCACACTCGCCAGATATGAACCGCACGGAGAACCAAACCCTGAGAAGCCAGCAGACGAGCCGCTCGAGATGATCAGCCCCAAAGAGGCAAGGACCGAAGAGAACCCCTGCGGTTCTGGCAATGAACTACCAAAGAATAGTTCGAATGGAGCCAGACAGTCGAACCTCGAGCAACCCAAATCCTCTGAAGCAGCAGCCAAACTGCCGCAAACTATCGCACAGTGCTGTGAACCCGACAGACGGACAGGTCACAAAGGTCCAGCCGAGAGACAATGCATCAGTGAACACATCGAGTGAGGGCTCGGGTAGTTGCCAAGGCACTGAACCCCAAAAAACCTGAAGAGGAAGCTGACGACGCAGCAACCGACACAAGGCCTCTGGAGGACAAACCCAGCAATCGCGAGAGAGGTGGAAGAGGTGTCCACGAAGGAACCAGAATAGACGAAGGAACCAGAATAGACGAAGGAACCAAACCCGACCCAGTGGGTAGACCAGCATGGCGAAGTTCAGACTCCCGCACAACTTCTCGAGCAACTGAAGATGACCCTGGACCCCCCAGAAATAGCTGAAGGTTGGACTGTAGTCGCAGCAACGCCTCCGGAGGGAGAAACATGGAAGCTGTCCGAGAGTCCCAAACAAGACCCAGCCAGGTCCAAACCTGGGACGGGTCCCATCTGGTTCCCATCGCCAGTTCACCAGGAAGCCAAACCCGGGGAACTGGGAAAGAACCACACCCCTGGCGAGCAGACAAGCAGACCAACTGGGAGCCCACACCAGCCAGTCATCAATGTAAGTCAGAATCCGAACCCCTAGTAGATACAGACGGGTCACCACGACCCGGGTAAGATGCGTGAATATGCAAGGTGCCAGATTCAAGGCAAAAGGAAGGCAACGAAAGAGGTAAGTTCGATGCCCAACCACAAAACCTAGCCAGTCCCTGAACCCTAGATGAATAGGGATGTGTCAATACATGTCCTTGAGGTCCAGGGACACCATCCAGACACCCGACTCCAAAAGAAGCCAGACCTGAGACAGAGTGGTCATCCAAAAGGAGGGGCAAGGAATCCAGGGGTTCAGATGGGACAAATCCAGAATGAACCTCAGAGCCCCACAGTGCCATTTCGACACTCGTCACAGGCGGGAAGCTCACCTGGGGGACGGGGTCATTTTGACCACGACCGAGCGCACCCACTCCAAGATGACCCGATGAAGCACAGGGGAAAGAAGCCTGCCCCACCAGCCCCGAACCCCCCCCGAAGGAGGAGGAGGAGCCGCCCAACACCACCAGAGATGGGATGACATAACCCGAAACGCCCACAAATTGTGGGACCAAGTGTGAGCCAATAGAACAAGCCTTCCCCTCATCACCCATCAATGGGGCAAACTGCGAAAGGGCCAACGTCCCTTACTAGAAGCCAACAGGCAAACAGAGCGATCATCGTGCCAACTAGATGATGCCTGCTCCGAAGATAGCACTGGCTCAGAAGCTTTCACCAATGGCACCCACCAAAGAAAACACAACTTGCAAGACTCTGGGTCAAAGGTGTCATTGACCCAACAGGCAGCTTGACAGAGACAAATGCAATGACTATCACCACTCAGACATGGGCGCACAGAAACTTTCAAATCCGCACACAGCGGGCTGGAACTCAGAAGACGCATCCATAGGTCTACCGAGTCATGGCAGGGTTTTCAGGGCCTGTAGGCTGACTGCTACGGGAGGCCCAGGCAAGGTGTTAAGCCGGTTAAGCCTAACCGGTTAAGACCCAAAGCTAACAAGGGGGACGATCAAAATACGCTGAAACCCCTGCAACGTGTACAGTCATCTGGGCCTAGCAGAGGGCCACCAATATATTATAAGTGGAACTATAGCCACACCAGGCAGACCTCCACCAGGCAAAGAAAACAAAAGACAAAAGAAAAACCCCACAAAAATACAACGTCCCCAGAGGAAACAGGAACCGGCTGCCACATAGGTAGGCAGACTGCACAACACCTTGATGCCCCAACCAGCACAATACCAATCCCTACCCAAGGCCAAAGAAGGGCAACGAAACCCCAGCTGGCCCAAGGGTGGGATAAGTGCCGAGCAGCAAAATCCCCTACGGAATTGGTTCCCGAATGCACCAGGGAAAAGAACCCTAACATGCAAGGGTCCCTAAGGTCCCTAAGTGCATGCAGCCCCGGTACTCTTGAGGACACCTGGCCATCACACACAACGACACCGCAGAGGACTCCATGAAGGCAAACGCTGCTTGGAAAGCGAGGCCAGAGAAGACATCCACCCCAGTTCATATTAGCTGACGAACTAGAGTGGCTGGGTCACCGTTGCAGGGTGGCTGTGCGGACGAGCGACATGATGATGGAGTGTGATGTTTACTGGTTTCCTTGGGAAGTGAGAGTGTGTCACCTCTCTGCTTGGCTTTCAGTTGCAATTTTCTTACCATGTGGGGTCTGTTTTGTTATGCCTACCTTTCTGGGTGCCTAACCCAGGTCGATGGCAGATAAGGTTATCCCTCCAACCACAGGGCCATTGTTCCCTGTGTCTCAAACCCAGGTCGATGGCAGATAAGGTTATCCCCCCATCCACAGGGGAGTTTTCTAGGGCCATTGTTCCCTGTGCCTCACCGAGGGAGCCATGTGGTCCCCAGTAGGCAGAACTTCACAGACTAATGCCCCGGTCTAATGATTCGCATATTAGCTTGATAGCTCCAGGGAGCCGAAGGGGCTCCCCACAGAAATACTGTATAATTAAAAAATAAAATATAATGTAAAATTGATTTAAATTACTAAAAGTAATGTGTGGGCTATATTTATATTTAATGTGATAATTTTTTTGGATGAGAGGAATACTTACTGGATTCAATCACACTAATCCTTCTCATCCCTACATGCTATGTTTATTTTCCCTTGTATGTCTGCTAGATGATCCGTTGAAGTTGGAGGAATATTTTGTAATAATTGAAGTATTACTGATTAGGTAAGATGTCTAGCAGTAGCATTAGTCAGGCTGGAGAGTAAAAGAATATGAAAAATATGCTAACATTTCACAGAGTGTGGGGAGAATTGATGAAACTGGAGAGTGACCATACTGTTACCAGTTTGGCCAAGGCATATGGGATATGTGCCAGCACTGTTTCTGGTATACAAAAACAAAAAAAATCTGCTTTTATGATTAGCTGCTAGTATAGTCACGGTGCCATTAGCACAAAATAGGAGAACATTAAAGACTGCAAACGTGCTGACTTAGAAAAGACTATGTATAATTAGTTTATTCAGCAGTAAGCTGTTGGTATTCCAACGAGAGAGGTGTAATTTAAAGTGGAAACAGACAAGCTTACGCAAACTATGTGCATTACAGACTTCAAAGCTAGCAATAGCTGGGTTATGAGATTTAAGCTAAGGCATGCCATTAGTACCAATAAGGTCCCAGGTGAAGCCATAAGTGTGGAAAGGGACAGTAAAGAACCATTTAAATTAAAAGTCAATCATTTTGGAGTACATAACAATTTCTTTCGAGTATACAATAGAGATGAGTGTGGCTTGTATTGGAGAAGTGACCCAAGCATGACAATAGCTAAAAGACTTGAGGAAAGCTAGGCAGGAAAGTGTCCTAACCCTTAGACCGCGCCTATTTCTGTGAATATATGGGGGTATAGTAGCGAAAAATATTCAAATTATGTAAAAATAACTGTAAAAGGTTAAACAAATCTCCAACTTATTGGTTTCAGTGTCGTGAAACTTTCATCAAAATATTTTCAGAAATTGATTTTAAACGAAATTTTGGAAAATAAGAACATTTTATTAATATGGAGAACAGCTCCTAATAACTGGAACTGAAGGATTATGCAGTAATAAAGAGATGCAAGCACCTGTCCGACGCTCAAAGAAGAACAATAGTAGTAAGAAGTGTCCACAAAGTGGATATGCAGTTGGTGCCTTTATATCATTGTTGAGTAATAATAACACAAATAATAATGAATAACTACGTTAATATGATCTATTTTAATATATATCATATAAATACATTGTCCAATGCTAATATATGTTATTTTCATCAATGTCCAAAAAATATTTATTTTTGAGATTTTTTTTTTTAAGATTTTAGTTTTTTCTCCTTTGTTTATTATCTGATTTTGTTGTAACCTTTACATCCTGGAGAATGCATATGTTTCCAAACCTATGTGAAGATAGAATGGAATTGATCAACAAATAAATCAGTCACAACTCGCAAAACTTGGGACTTAATATTTTTTGGCTGATTTTTTCTCTAATTTCAAACTATATTTTCTTTGTCTCTTTAGGTTGTTTTGATGATTAGGGACCATATTAGGGCTTTTTCACATATATTAAGTATACCCTAAATATATCCCCTAAATCATTATACTGTACTGTAATTATTATAATTATCTCTATATTTTTTGTTATTTTTTTATTATTTTTTCTTGGCTTCATTTCAACACATAATGACCTACAACTTTCACATATTTGAGTACGAATGCCAAACAATGTTTATTAAAACATACAATTAATTTAACGAATTAAAACTACCTTTATTCATTGTTGATAACTTCAACTTCAATTATCTCTGAAACTAGAGTTTCAACTTTGAGTGGCTTCTAAAGTTCCAGTTATTAACTGATTCTCACTATTTTGACATAGTGTGCGCTCAGCTGTCTGTTCTACAATCCCATCAGAATGGATTTTTCATAAACTTTATACATTTGGAGTTATAATTATTTTTGGTCTAAATTTACCCCATATTTAAATGCCCTATTATGATTTTTGAAGGTGGGGTGGTGGTGGAGGATGCCAAAACCATCAATATTTTCAAAGCCTTATATGACAGATAACTGGAACGACAAGGTACCACGAGCACAGCAATTACTCTCTTCCTGTAATTACACCTAGGTAATTACATAAAATGAGGAGAGTAATCAGAGACAAAGTATTAAACTAGAGAAGTGCTGCCAATGGAGTACCACAGGGTTCAGTTCTTGCACCACTAGTGTACACCTTCTATATAAATGATCTACCAGAAGGAATACAGAATTATATAAATATGTTTACTGATGATGCTAAGTTACTAGGGAAGGTAAGAGCCAAACAATTGTCATGTCTCTCAAGATGACATGAACGAAATACAGCCCATCATCCTATTTAGATAGTACTTATAGTAATGATGCAGACCACTGTACATATAGTGATGTAATGGACAATTATAAATTAGAATTTGGTAATATTGAATTTGGATAAATTTTAAAGATTTTGTAGTTATGTTAATAAATACAAAATAAATGGGTGTAATGGAGCAATGCAGTATGACAGAATTCAATATGAATAAATGCCATGATATACAATGTGGAATATGAAACAATAGGCTACACATACAACCTACAAATTATGTGAAAAGGTTTTAAAAAATACAGACAAATGAGATCTGGGGTGGTTTTTAGATAGCAAATTGTCACGCGAGGACCATATAAAGGAATCTGTGCAAACAGCCTATGATATGCTTTCCAACTTTAGAAGTGCTTTTAAATACATGGATGATGAAATACTAAAGAAATTGTTCACACTGTGAGATGAAAATTGGAAAATGCAGTGGTTGTATGGTACCCATATCTCAAGAAACACATCAACAAACTGGAAAAATGAAAAGATATGCTATTAAATGCCTTCCAGAACTAAAAAACAAGAACTACAAGCCGTGTCTAGCAGTTTCAAATTAGCAAAACCTACAAAATAGAAGAAAAAGAGGAAATATGATCTCTACATACAAAATAGCATCAGGAATCAACAAAACTGACCAAGAGGCCTTCTTGAAACCCAAAACTTCATAAACAAGAAATCATACAATCAAGCTAAGGAAACAAAAGTGCCCCCAAAAATTTGAAAGATTACATTTGCAAACAGAGTGGTAGATGGTTGAAACAAGGTAAGTGAGAAGGTAGTGGAGGCCAAAATCATCAGTAGTTTCAAGGCGTTATATGACAAAGAGTACTGGGAAGACAGAGCACCACGAGCATAGCTCTCATTCTGTAACTACACTTAGGTAATTACGCATGTAAGCTAAGGAAACAAAGGTGCCAAAAGAATTAGAAAGTTCTCTTTTGCAAACAGCATGGTAGAGAGTTGTAACACGTTAAATGAGAAGGCACTGGATGCCAAAACCATAAGAAGTTTAAAAGTGCTATATGACGAAGAGTATTGGGAAGACGGGACATCATAATCATAGCTCTCATCCTGCAACTACACTTAGGTAATTACTCACATATATATACATTATATTGTGCAACAAAGGTACATGTTCATGGCAAAAATTTTGTTTTATTTAATTACTATCATTATTATTTTATAATTTAGTTTATATTCTTCAAACGTTCAGATTGAGCTTCTGCATTCATACACATAATGATTTGCATTGTGAAACTAGTTAAAGCTGTGTCAAACTTTACCATCAATTTTCCTACTTCAGTGTAATTGTGTCAATGTTTGGGGTAATGATTTATTTCACTTGATGCCTCTATTTACGTAATTTTAACCTGGAAGTTAAGACAATTGTTGTGGGTTACTTCTTGGAGAAGAACTGTAACCTACCTAGGGAAACCTAGCTAAGCTTAACCATCTTCATGTGCCTGGCCATTAGGAAGCATAAACCCACACCACACCACATACACATACACATACACACACACACACACATACATACACATACATACATACATACATACATACATACATACATACATACATACATACATACATACATACATACATACATACATACATATATACATACATATATATATACACATACACACACAGTATGAAATTAGGAGCAGTTTGAAAGTGAAATAAATGGAGATCAAAACACAAGTGATACAACCCCATTGCGTCGCTCCTTTCATCTCACATGTATACCAGTATTAGCCTACCTGTATCAGGAACAATGTCTATTGAGCTAACTGAGGTAACCTTAACCAAAAGTGAGACTGCCTGCATGCTTGCATCCAAGCTATTGGCCAGATCCCTTAGTACTTAACCATGTACTCTAGATGTTTCTGTCCACCAACTCTGTAAAATGCAAATACAACTCCCAACTCGTGTACTTTTGTCGTATCTTTCTGCATTTAGCAGGCCATTTTTTTCATCTACAATATACAAGTATATAATAACTGTTGTAGTAACACAAAGAAATCCCACCAATGTGATATATTTCAATGAGGAAAATCAATCGGAGCACTGAGGTGACTCGAACCATCGATTAGGATACTCTCAGTCACACACATTACCCCTCAATCCCCGACATGGCATAAGTTATAAACCTGGGATTACACTGAATCCACAGGTTTTCTAACTGCTGTCGTGTTAGGACATATTGAACTATATTGATAAAAAACAGCACAAAAACTATAATAACTATAACATACTTCTTCCTAATAATGACACTCTTGGATAAGGAGGTGTTATTTTCAAATTAAGCACCCATGAATGGCAGAGAACTGATATAAATCAGGAAGAAATTTAGGGGTAGCTAAATTAAAATAGCTACTCCCATAATTATTCAGAATAATTACTGAGCATCATTCAACTTGCACACTGCAGATACAAAACTATTTTTCTATATGAGATTAAACTTCCTTAATTACTGATACCAAAAGTAAATAAAATAATAGATATTTAAGTGGTACAAATTATATGTATCAAATAAATCTAATTTGTTAGAGTCGGTTTTAAATGCTGTATTATTCAAGAATGTTATGTAAATAGTAAACCACCTGAAAATAACAATACTGATGCTATGGCTAAAATTTATCCAATGGAAAACTGGCAATCGTCAATGGAGATACCTCCTCAATATTGACTTCTTTTTATCAATAATATTTGATTAAATTTCACAACTAATGCAGGATTATTAGTCCTAAAAGCCCTTTAATATCAGTCAAGAGCCTAACAGTACTGACCCCAATGACTGCACTCTGTTCACTCTGATCTTAATACTACTGATCCTATCATCAACAGTTATGTATGTGACCTAATATACTCACAATAGTTAACTTAATCCCATTCCATTCACTTGGGCTCTATGAGGTTCAAACTGTGGACCCCACGTGTAGGGTCCATGTGGTACCCCTATGTGGTTAGTAACTTAATTAACTTTTAGTTAACTTAATTAGTGCATCATTGCTGGGAATGCTGACAAGTTACAATAAACTTGATATGAAAATTTTGAATTAAAGATTTTGTATAATGGAGGATGGTTTCCATTTCCACATTTCACACTGAAAAATGTTTGGTATTTAAAAAGTTTCCAATAATCAACTCTTGGAATTGGCATTGTGCTCATTTTATTTGTGGAAGCTGAAAGATGATTGCTTGTTGACATAATTTTCTTTTTAATTTATCTCTAAGGGGTACAGGTAGCATTTATTATCTGATACAAAATATAATCCTGTTTGTGTGTTGTTCACCTCCCATTCATGTTATATTAACTGTGTTGTTTTATGAGTCGTTGGATTAATAGTAAAGTATTTTTGCTAATAATCTGAGTCAATCTACCATAAGAATGACACATTAACATACAGGAATGATATAATTTGGAATTATTACTTAATGGTTATTAATCATATGAAAAAGATTCAATTGATATACTTGTAGTTTGGTTTAGTCAAAACTACTGCTTAATTAGTAATCTGTGTGTTTATGTAGAACTCAGTTAATTTTAAAATTTGCAGAGAGATAACACATCTACACCAAACCTAAAACAGGCATGTTGTTTTTGTTTTTAAATTGTATGCATGCACTTCGTATATGTCTTTTTCTCACCTGCAAATCAATATTAACTCTTGTTTACCCATGCTTGAAAAACTGCAATGAAGACAAAGTTACTGTCCTGCATACTTTGTCTATGTATAGTTCTGTAATATGAATGAATTTAAATAAAACGAAACAAAATAAAAAACTGATGCGAGAGACAGGCAGAGAGTGAAGGAGTGATCCATGGATATAATATAAGTCTTCCCTACCCTGCATCCATATGCTATAATTTTCAAAATACATTCAAGCAGAAAGAAAATGGTGAAAACGTTGTTCAGGTATCCCAAAATGTCCATGTAGAGAGGAACTGCATGGTAATACTAGAGAGTGGGCAGAATACGATGGCCCAGGGTTGAAGTTGGCGCGCAGAGTGTTGATTGGTCGGGGGCGACAGAGCGCAGTGTTGATTGGTCGGGGACGCCAGAGGGGGGTGGGCGGGACCGCGAATCACAAGGGTATGTATCATCCAGTTGTGACATATGATTGGTTGGCAATGGAATCAGCCAGGACCAATCAGTGATGAGGAACAATGATTTTCGGGTGGCACCGTTGATTTTTCAAGTTTTATGTAAGGAAAGAGACACAGAGAAACACAAAATTAATACTTATACCATGAATTAATAGAAATGGTCATTCAGTTTAATCTGGTAATAAAATAGATGAATATGATACTGTGAACAAATCAGGTATCATAAATATTTTGTCATTTCAAGTCTCATTAAAGGTCACAAATCAGGCAATAATTCCTGCCTTTACTGTTGTCAATATTAAAAACAAATACTGTACAGACAGCATATTGTGAATGCATATTTTTTTAGTTTATCAATACATTATAAAATACAACAAGACTTGAAACCACAGGCTAGAGCAAGCATATCACTTAGTCCAGGGGAACAGTATCAAAGGGTCTAGCAGATGCATCCGCTTGTTGAGTACCACGATGCTGGTGCAAGATGGCCATGCCGGTCACACCACAGGGTAAGAGGTCATGCTTACCTACTACAGTCACACAACTATGGCAGGAAGCACATATCATGAAGGGTGCACATTGCTACCAGTGAAGACATGACTAAGGGTGCACGTATCTATTCTTTTTATGTACATGCATATACCCAGGAAGGAACTGAAACTACAGTGTAATTATGGACTGAACAAAACAAAATAAACTGCAAAATCAGGTACTTTATTTTGTCTATAATTCACTAATGATGAAATATATAAATTATTTCACAAAAAAAAAATGCTTTACTGATAATACAAAACTGAAATGATACTTTAGCAATACTAATAAAATTGATAATGGCAGCAGAAATAATAACAGATTCCACTCACTGAGCCAAACTGCCAATACTACTTAGTATCATGTGTGCAGTGGATCAGAATCTATTTTCTGACAGCATAACATAACAAAGAGTCAACATGCAGGTTAGACATACCTCTGTTACGACTTGGACAGGCAGCATTCTTCATTCAAGATTGCATCTGTGCACCATAAAGACCTGCATGCTTTATTGCATGCTGCATGGAACCCATGCTACATCAAGAGAGCAAAAACTCATAATGCTGTTATGCCAGGCTATCATGCCATGCTGTCATGCACAGGTAACATTAACACTGACAGTGATCAAAAGTCCTGGTTGGACAATGCAACAATGGTGTGGACAATGGTATACGGCGCCACCATACAGTATACGGAGCCACAGCTCAGAACAAGAGACAGTCGTTACATGCGATCATTGCTCTTGTATGAGCGTGGTTGCCAGGGCAGGGAGGGTTGGTGATCTGCCTCCGATGATGGGATCTCGCGCGCGCGCGTCTGCTGGAACTTGGGGAGGAAGGCCTCAGGACGGCTCGTTAGATGCACGTCCTTATTTTATATCTTACTTACGAAGATGAATGGGACACACATTCACTGTGCTGTCTTTGAGCAGATCAGTTTTGTATAAGTGTTAGACTCCACCTCAGTGTCTTTGCTTAACTAAGGAAGGTACAGGAGTGTAAGAATGAAAGGTGAAGGAGAATTGTGAGAAACAGATTCCTTATTATGATATTGCTCAGAGAGGCTTAACAGGATAATAGGAGTATAAGAAGGAAAGGGGATGATATGGAATTCAAGTGACAGATATGAACACAAATAAATAGTTATCTTGAAAAGATTCTACATAAATTTCAAGGGCATACACACAAAGATTTCCTATCAAGAGAGCAAAAGAAAGATATGTATGTTTTCAGCATGTAGCAATGAAAAAAGGGACAGAACAGAAGGGGCACCAACTTCCAGGAGGATGAGGAGGAGGACTGATGCTCTACTGGATGTCATGGGAACCCAAAATATCACACAAACTATAAGGATAGGAGAGGAATTATAAGTATTTGTGTAAGACGGAGATTAAATCTGAAAGGGAGTGTGTAAGATGACAAACATTTGGCACGAGAGAAAAGGGATAAGAACAAATATAAAAAGTTTTAATTGAAGATGAACTAAATTAACTGTTCAATAAATTTCTGAAATAATTAGGAAGACATGACTAACCAACAAAGTCCTATATAACAACAGAACAATAATGAAACAAAATTGAAGAATGCTCCTAACCTAAATCCCAACACAAAGTGAAGCTAACATGAATAAAACTATTAGGCACATTAATGCAAAATTGGACATTAGTAGCAAATTCAAGCTATGAAATAGACACCGAAAAATTGTTTGAACAATAACAAAATAATACATATGCTGACTGCTTCTTATATGAAAGATAATAGGAGGAGACATATTTGGCATTCAAGAGGCACCTTAGATACATCTTTATTGAATACAGGTAATGTTCATCACCCTTCAACAGAGAACATAGACTTGCTCAAAAAACAGAGGAACACTAACAAATTATAACCATGATCAACTCATTGTTCAGCATATAAGGAAACATTGATACTATGATATAATATATATATATATATATATATATATATATATATATATATATATATAAATATAATTTTTTTTGTTGGGTACCACCTCTTGTGCAAGCGTAGGGACCCATAGCCTTGGAGAAGAAAATAAAGAGTACTCTGAGAAGACCTTGTGGATCCTCACATTATATTATATATATATATATATATATATATATATATATATATATATATATATATACATAATATATATATATATATATATATATATATATATATATATATATATATATATATATATATATATATATATATATATATACATATATATATATATATATATATATATATATATATATATATATATATATATATATATATATATATATATATATATATATATAGGCCTAACAGCCAGAACTGCACTTCTTGGCCTAGTATGCAAGGTCTGATGTGCCTAACAGGCAGAATGATTTTTTTACATTTTCAAATATTTCTTTCCAGATTAGTTTTTTCTAACACTAATAATCTATTATATTAGGAACGTGAATTACTGACTTAGTTATAGAGGTACTGTATTAGGTTATGTTAGGTTAGGATAGGTTAGGATAGCTTTGGATAGGATTAGTTACGTTTGGATAGGATTGGTTAGGTTTGGATAGGTTTGGTTAGGTTTGGATAGGATTGGTTAGCTTTGGATAGGATTGGTTAGGTTTGGATAGGAATGGTTAGGTTTGGTTAGGTAGGTTAGGTTAGGTAGGTTAGGTAGGTTAGGTAGGTTAGGTAGGTTAGGTAGGTTAGGTTAGGTAGGTTAGGTAGGTTAGGTTAGGTTAGGTTAGGTAGGTTAGGTAGGTTAGGTTAGGTAGGTTAGGTTTCGTCCTGTCCTCGTCGAGGCCACTAGGGATAGTGGCCCTCAGATAAATCAGGTAAATCAGCTTTGATCACATTTCTATGTTAGTCTTGACTCAAATAACATTTAATTGAAATCATATATAATAAAATGAAAACTTTATCGTTTCATAAAAAAAATTGAAAAATTTAATATTTCACAAAAATACGGCTAGTTCGGCAACTCTGGCTATTAATCCTGACATATATACATATATATATATATATATATATATATATATATATATATATATATATATATATATATATATATATATATATATATATATATATATATACAGTATATATGCATATATATATATATATTTTTCCAATGAAGTATCATTCAGTCTATGAGATAAACCTTTAATTATTATATAGTGAATCCATAATTTGCTGAAACTTAGGTTAAATATAGTTATGTAATTTGTTAAATTTTGCTACTAATGTTCTGATGACCTTACTAAACAGAGGGCTCCTGAATGACTTTTATGATATAATAAACAATCTAATACTATATAGCATGTATTAATACATGAATAAATTGTATGATGTTATTTAATAAAAATCTTACTGCAATTCTAAATCAACAAAAATACAAATACAACACCAAATTGATTTTTAGTTATCCTACAGCGCTCAGTACTTGATTTTAAAACTGCTAATTGCATACAACTAAACGAACACAGAGCATAGAACACAGGAAGCTACAAATCAATGTCAAGCATCACTTTCTATTTGCAACTAAATATTGTATTAGAGGCAACCTAAGAGACAGTGTTGAGCACTTATTAACTATAGGCTAAAAAGTTCATTATGGTTACTTAGTCTTAAAACACAGGAGGGTACGAGAAGAGCCGAGAAAAATCATACAGAATACCTAAAACTCCTAACAGAGAAACTAATGCATTAAGAAACCAGACACCCCCAGAATCTAAAAATATTACATAAAAAACTGTTATACTATGAGGCAGCTGGGAAATATTGGGATATATATCACAAAAGGTGGAGACAGGCAAGAGGAGATGAAACAGCAACATACTACCACAGGATTCACGCAAAACTCAGGTTTTTCCAGATAACATACAGAGATAAAGATTTAGAAAGAAGACCTTGAGAGCTAAGGATAAACAGATATAGATCTAGACAGTAATGACGTATATAATGATCTAGCAAGTTATATAAGAAACAAACGAGGGATTGTTAGAGAGACCCACTACGAGTGTTGTCTCTTGCCATGAGTAGAGTTGAACCTTCCTTACCCTGACTCCGAATGCCGTGATCTTCAGTAAACATTCAATGGTAAAGAACGAAGTGAAGATTGTGTTCATGTAGTGCAGAGTATCTTTGTACAACTTGGACTGATTATGAAACTAGCAGGAGAGAAACACAAAACACATAACATCAGTAACGAGGCGCATTGGTTAGTAAGTTGGTCACATAAAATATCCAGAACACTTGATACATAATGATTGGGATCTACAACTGCTCTTACTGATTTGTTAAAAAAGTTGCTGTTAATAACTACTATTGGATAATTTATTTAACTTCAAAATTTATTTATAGCAGTATAGATCCGCAAGGAATTCAGAGCTTGAACTCTAACCTGTATAAATATCAACACTGGAAAGCCAATCAAATATAATGGCCAGAAATTAACAATATGTGAATAATTATTATGTCTTTAAATAGAGGATTATTCTGATGAAAATGGAAGCTATATATCAAATATAACCCTTTATATACAGAACAATGAAATATATCTATATGAAGGAACAGCTAAAGAATCCTTTTGAAGGAACTAGTGTTCAAGCTCTGTAAAATTTGTGAAGATACCACTGATCAGGATCCTTATGTTATGCCTCAGTAACACTACCTCCAAGGTCTGGATGAAGTAGGTGACCTGACTGAAGCAGCCAACAGAACCACTGGCCTGTAGTTTCAGCACAACGTACAGATGACAACCATGATTGTCACCCACAGCACGGTAAGCACGGGCAGGGCTGGGAGGCCCCTGAACGTGGAGGCATGAAGAATGGCCAGATGAATGGATTTTAAAATGCCACCAACTGAAACAAACTCATCCACCCCGCACAGAAACCATCTACTTAATGATCATGCTTAAGTTAAATGCTGATGAGATATGGTTAATATACTTTTCTGAGTATATACGCGCGCATGTGTGTATGAGTGTGTGCATGTATATATATATTAATATATTATATATATATATATATATATATATATATATATATATATATATATATATATATATATATATATATATATATATATATATATATATATACACTGACTTGCTTTAAACCACAAGTTTTGAAGTACAGAACTTTAGACACACACACCCACCAGGAGACTCGAACCCTGGCCATCAAGACAACAGATATGCACTTGTATCCACTTCTGAGTATGGTGTAGTGGATACAAGTGCGTATCTGTCATCTTGATGGCTAAGGTTCGAGTCTCCTGGTGGGTGGGTGTATCTAAAGTTTTATATATATATATATATATATATATATATATATATATATATATATATATATATATATATATATATATATATATATATATATATATATATATATATATATATATATATATAATGTCATACCTAGTAGCAGAACGCTAGAACGCACTTCTTGGCCTACTATGCAAGGCCCAATTTGCGTAATAGACCGAGTGATTTTCTTTATTTAAAAAAAATTGTTCCCAATTGAATTATTACTATTATACTATGGTATATTAAAAACATAAATTATTGACTTCATTATGTTAGTTTAGGTTAGGTAGGGTAGGTTAGGTTCGGTAGGGTAGGTTATATATACTGATTATATATATATATATATATATATATATATATATATATATATATATATATATGCAAATAAGCTTGAATCGTCCCCCAAGCATATATGCGAATGAACACTCCACACCCCAGAAGTGACACAAACCCAGACCGCCAGGAGCACAATGTAACTGGTGTAAATGGTACCTTAAACCACTCGACAATCAGTGACCGTACAAAAGACAATGATAGCCAAGGCTATTTGAACCTCCATCTTGACGGCACTTTGGTGGTGATCTTGGGCATAGTTATTTCATTAAATCACCTCACTTCATGGGGCCACATGAGCAACACAAATGCGAACAAGCTTGAATGGTCCCTAAGCATATATGCAAATGAAAACTCCACACCCCACAAGTGACTCGAACCCAGACCGCCAGGAGCACAATGCAACTGGTGTACATGGTGCCTTAAACCACTCGACCATCAGTGACCGTACAAAAGACAACGATAGCCGAGGCTATTTGAACCACTGATCTGATGGCACGTTGATGGTAATCTTGGGCATAGTTATTTCATCAAATCATCTCACTTTATGGGGCCACATGAGTGTATTTTTGCATTTTAGTTGCACACGTGGCCCCATAAAGTGAGGTGATTTGCTGAAATAACTATCCCCAAGATTACCATCAAAGTGCCGTCGAGACAGTGGTTCAAATAGCCTTAGCTATCGTCTTTTGCACAGTCACTGATGGTCGAGTGGTTTAAGGCACCATGTACACCAGTTGCATTGTGCTCCTGGCAGTCTGGGTTCGAGTCACTTCTGGGGTGTGGAGTGTTCATTCGCATATATGCTTGGGGACCATTCAAGCTTGTTTGCATTTGTGTTGCTCACGTGGCCCCATTGAGGTGATTTGATGAAATAACTATGCCCAAGATTATCATCAAAGTGCCGTCGGGACTGTGGTTCAAATAGCCTCGGCTATCATCGTTTTTTGTACGGTCACTGATGGTCGAGTGGTTTAAGGTACCATGTGCACCAGTTGCATTGTGCTCCTGGCGGTCTGGGTTCGAGTCACTTCTGGGGTGTGGAGTTTTCATTCATTCATTCATATATATATATATATATATATATATATATATATATATATATATATATATATATATATATATATATATAAATGGAAATGTTCGTTTGTTCAAAATCGCTAATCTCCGAAAGTTCTTCACCGATTGCATTGAAATTTTCACACAAAGTTCCATTCGTGTCCAGCCAGGTTTTTATATACATACTATATAGATGTCACGTCTGTGACAGTAAAAAACATGCTTTTTCTGAAAAAAAGCGTGATTCTGTTGAACGTAAGAGCAACACACGCTGTAATCTCCGAAAGTTCTTCACCGATTGCTTTGAAATTTTGACACAACGTTGCATTCTAATAGGCGCATCTTTTTATATACCTACTATATAGACGCCACACCTGTGACAGGAATAAACATGCATTTTTGAAAAACAGCGCCCTCTGTGGCACATAATAGCAACATTCACACTATACTAAATATGTCACGAATTCCATTTCAATATTTCCGATTGCATTGATAAATTTTATTTTCATAGATTTCGATTTATTTTATTTTTTATTGAATTATTTTGTGTGACATTGTGTTGGAATTGAGCTATGTTGTTTACCATACCATTCATTTCATAAGTGTAAGTATAGGTACCACACCTGTGACAGGTAAAACTATGCTATTCATGACGAACAGCGCCATCTGTTGCATGTTAGAGCAACTCACACGCTATACTATATATATGTTACAATTCCATTTCAATGTTTCTGATTGCATTGATAAATTGAATTTTCATAAATTTTTATTTATTTTTATTTTTATTTAATTATTTTGTGTGAATTGCGTTGGAATTGAGCTGTATTGTTTATCATACTGTTCAATTTGTATGTATAGTTTATTTTTTATTTTTTCATATTTTCATTTCATTTTTAACTTTTTCTTATATTTCAGTGATGGGAACTTCAGATCACTTGATGTTCCCAATTTTCTGATCGGAACATCAGATCATTTGGGAAGGCATCAAACGGGGGAGTGGGGGAATGGTGGGGATGACGAGGGACGGAAGTCAGAGATGGTGAGGAGAACGAGGAGACAAGGGAGGGGTAATTGTGGGGAAGGAAGAGGGGACAGGGGAGTTTGGGATGGTGGCAACGAGGGGATGGGGGAATGGAGAATGGTGGGGAGGACAAAGGGACAGGGGAATGGAGCATGGTGGGAAGGAAGAAGGAATGGTGGGGAGGACGAGGGGACGGTGGAGTGGGGAATGGTTGGGAGGCCGAGGAGACGGGTGAGGAGAGAATAGTGGGGAGGACTGGGGGATAGGAAAAGTTGCTGTGGCTCAGCAATGCACATGCGTTGCAGAGCCACAGCAACGAGTAGCCGGGTACTGCTAGTGCATGTATGTGTGTGTGTGTATATATATATATATATATATATATATATATATATATATATATATATATATATATACATACACACACACAGTGGCACTTCGATTAACGAGTTTAATCCGTTCCGGCACTGAGCTCGTCATGTGAAAAACTCGTCTTATGAAAGAACAAAACTGTCGTTGGAAGTGTCTGAGAACCAGCCGGAATGCTCGTTAATCGAGGGAAAACTCGTCAGTCAAGACAAATTTTCTGCAAGTGCCTTACTCATTACTCGAATTGCTCGTAACTGGAGCCACTCGTCACTCGAGGTTCCACTGTGTGTATATATATATATATATATATATATATATATATATATATATATATATATATATATATATATATATATATATATATAATATAAAGTACATACATATATATATATATATATATATATATATATATATATATATATATGTATGTACTTTATATTATATATATATATATATATATATATATATATATATATATATATATATATATATATATATATATATATATATATATATATATATATATATATATATGTCGTACCTAGTAGCCAGAACGCACTTCTCTGCCTACTATGCAAGGCCCAATTTGCCTAATAAGCCAAGTTTTCATGAATTAATTGTTTTTCGACTACCTAACCTACCTAACCTAACCTAACCAAACTTTTTCGGCTACCTAACCTAGGTAGGTAGGGTTGGTTAGGTTCGGTCATATATCAACGTTAATTTTAACTCAAATAAAAAAAAAATGACCTCATCTATAATGAAATGGGTAGCTTTATCATTTCATAAAAAAAAAAAATTAGCGAAAATAAATTAATTCAGGAAATCTTGGCTTATTAGGCAAATCGGGCCTTGCATAGTAGGCAGAGAAGTGCGTTCTGGCTACTAGGTACGACATTATATATATATATATATATATATATATATATATATATATATATATATATATATATATATATATATATATATATATATATATATATATATATATATATATATATATATATATATATAACTGAAAACTCACACCCCAGAAGTGACTCGAATCCATACTGCCAGGAGCAATGCAACTGGTGTGTACAGGACACCTTAATCCACTCAACCATCAGACCGGTCGTGATGGTCGAGTGGATTAAGGTGTCCTGTACATGCCAGTTGCGTTGCTCCTGGCAATATGGGTTCAAGTCACTTCTGGGGTGTGAGTTTTCAGTTGCATATAGTCCTGGGGACCATTCAGGCTTGTTCGCATAAATATATATATATATATATATATATATATATATATATATATATATATATATATATGTATACACACACACACACACACACATACTGTATGTAAGGCCCAAATTGCCTAACAGGTAGTGATTTCCATTACATTTGTATTTTCAAAAATTTCTTTCAAATTGGTTCTTTTCTAACAATAATAATATATTATATTAGGAACATGAATTACTGACTTAGATATATTAGGTTGTGATAGGTAAGGATAGGTTAGGTTTGATCACATTTCTGTTATTTGAACTCAAATAACATAAATTTACAATCATGTAAATTACGTTGGAACATTGGTACTCGCACCATTCTCAATTCTCACTTTTCAGTATTCAGACACTGTATTAATGTTCAGTATTCCTCCATTTGCTCAACATTCAGATGTAAACACACATCCCTGATGCATCAGTTTCACCATAGCTGTCGTTGAGTGCACAATCCACTACACTTTTTGTCTATATAGATATGAACATGTTGCACTGAACAGGGTGAGAAAAGCTTGAGCTACCTCATCCTTCCGTGTGTATTTATACCTCAATAAACTTACTTTAATTTCAGTTTAAATTACACTTTTCTCTTGGATATTTTAGATATTTTTGCAATTCTTAGTGAAAATAAATCCCCATGTCACCAAAGAAAGGTTGTGATAAGGGCCAAGGAAAAAAGAGAAATGGGTAGAACCACGAAAGAGATGAAGAAAGAACTCATATGCAAACATGAATATGGTGCCCATGTGTCAGTTCTTGTCACCGAGTTTGGTATGCCTAAATCTAGTTCTCTAGTGCTAAATAGGAGGAAGTGCAAAGTTTTCTTGAAAAGTATCACCCTGGCAAAGCTGTGACAAGCCGTGTTACAAACCTGTTGAATGACAATGCTATGTCTCACTTTAGAAACATTTTAAAGCACAGGCAAAAGCAACTATCCTTGGTCAAGTCTTTTTATAAGAAAAGCATCCAGTGAGTCTAAAGAGAAAAACAGAAGAAGGCAGAAAAGAGAAAGAATGCCAGTAGTACAGCTGCCAGAGGTTATAAAGATAGCGGATTCCCCTACCAAAAATAATATCTCTTCCTCTGCCTCACCACCTTCCACATATGCCATCAACTCTCCTAAGTGCAGGTAAAGTGTGTAGTGTGTTAGCATTTATTTCATTGAATTACTGTATCACCCTGCCTGTTTGACAAATAGAGCCTTGCTTACTAGGACAAATAGTGCAGTTCAAGCTATTAGGTACGACATACATACACACTATTTTAATTATACCGTGTATGTATGTATGTATGTATGTATGTATATATATGTATATATATGTATATATATATATATATATATATATATATATATATATATATATATATATATATATATATATATATATATATATATATTTATATATATATTTATATATATATATATATATATATGTCGTACCTAGTAGCCAGAACGCACTTCTCAGCCTACTATGCAAGGCCAGATTTGCCTAATGAGCCAAGTTTTCATGAATTAATTGTTTTTCGACTACCTAACCTACCTAACCTAACCTAACCTAACATTTTCTGCTACCTAACCTAACCTAACCTATAAAGATAGGTTAGGTTAGGTTAGGTAGGGATGGTTAGGTTCGGTCATATATCTACGTTAATTTTAACTCCAATAATAAAAAAATGACCTCATACATAATGAAATGGATAGATTTCTCATTTCATAAGAAAACAATTAGAGAAAATATATTAATTCAGGAAAACTTTGCTTATTAGGCAAATCGGGCCTTGCATAGTAGGCCGAGAAGTGCATTCTGGCTACTAGGTACGACATATATATATATATATTTATATATATTTATTTATATATATTAATGTATATTTATATATATATATAAATATATATATATATATATATATATATATATATATATATATATATATATATATATATATATATATATATCTATATATATATATATGACAATGTCAGACCACGGAGGAAAAATGAAACAGGTCTGACATTGTCACATTCCGTGGTCTGACATTGTCACATTCTTAATCACGTGTTTATTTTCGTGATATACACACACACACACATATATATATATATATATATATATATATATATATATATATATATATATATATATATATATATATATATATATATATATATATATAATGGGGGGGTAAGGCCACTATATGGTCTTTGTCATGTCATTATAAGCACCTAAAGGGGATCCTTTATACAGTGGTACCTCAGCTTACGAATTTAATCCGTTTCCAGAGATAACTTGTAACCCAAAAAATCGCAATCTGATACAAATTTTCCCATAAGAAATAATGTAAATTTAATTAATCCGTTCCACACTCCCAAAAATATTAACTTAAAAATACATGTCATACATAATACAACAAATATTTGGGTCCAGACTATGTGCAAGTTATATCTTACCTTTATTGATGACACTTATTGGCATATGTAAGATGGTGAGAAGGGGGGGGGAAGGAGGAGAGGTGTTAGTGTTTGGAAGGGGAAGTCCCCTTCCATTATAACATCAGGCAGCGATAACTTCTCTGGGGTTCTCTCTCTCCCACGTTTTGCAGGAATACCACTAGAACCTGGTTGTGGCTCACTGCTTGCTTGTCTTACTAGGAATTTGATTAAAGACATTTGTTTTTCCCTACATTTTAACACTTGTCTGTAGTGAGACATCACATTGTCATTAATAAGGTCAGTGCAACGGCCTGCTAAAGCTTTATCTGGGCGAATCTTTTCAGTAAAACTTTGCACTTCTTCCCATACTGCACACATTTTCTTAATTGATGAGGAAGGGGCATCCTCTTCTGCCTCCTCCTCCTCCTCTCTTGAAGATGTGTTGTACTACTAGCTTGTTCAACTACACATGTACCATTTTCATGTTTGTGAATGATTTCTTGTTTTTCCTCTATCGTCATCCTCAAATTTGTTTTCTTAGGTTGAGCCTTACCACTGACTTTCTAGGGACTCGTGGTGAGATATATAATAATTACTTATGTTCAAAACCCCAAAAAGCAGAAAAACAATGAAATTCTTAACAAAAAATTCAAAATTCAAGCGCGATCATCACTAAACGGAAGCCAATGGTAAACTGAAGTGAGGTTGTTTGTGCCACCAGGAACCACGCGCTCGGTCAACCCATATGTGTATCAACAAACTCGTAGCTCAAGGCAAAGCTCATAAACCGATATAAATTTTACGAAGAAATTCGGCTAGTACCGCAAAATTCGTAAAGACGGGCATTCGTAGGCCAATGTTCCACTGTATATATATATATATATATATATATATATATATATATATATATATATATATATATATATATATATATATATATATATATATATATATATATATACATATGTCGTACCTAGTAGCCAGAACGCACTTGTCAGCCTACTATGCAAGGCCCGATTTGCCTAATAAGCCAAGTTTTCATGAATTAATAGTTTTTCGACTACCTAACCTACCTAACCTAACCTAACCTATCTTTTTTGGCAACCTAACCTAACCTAACCTATAAAGATAGGTTAGGTTAGGTTAGGTAGGGTTGGTTAGGTTCGGTCATATATCTATGTTAATTTTAACTCCAATAAAAAAAAGTTGACCTCATACATAATGAAATGGGTAGCTTTATCATTTCATAAGAAAAAAATTAGAGAAAATATATTAATTCAGGAAAACTTGGCTTATTAGGCAAATCGAGCCTTGCATAGTAGGCTGAGAAGTGCGTTCTGGCTACTAGGTACGACATATATATATATATATATATATGTTGTCCTTAGTAGCCAGAACGCATTTCTCGGCCTACTATGCAAGGCCGGATTTGCCTAATAAGCCACGTTTTCCTGAATGTAAATATTTTTCTAATTTGTTTTCATATGAAATGATAAAGCTATCCATTTCATTATGTATGAGTTCATATTTTTTTATTTGAGTTAAAACTAACGTAGATATATGACCTCACCTAACCTACTCCATATCTAACCTAACCTCACCTATTTTAACCTAACCTAAACAAACATAACTAAGTCAATAATTTATGTTCTTAATATAATAATAATAATAATTCAAATAAACATATTGGAATTTTTGTTTTGAAAATAAAGAAAATCACTCAGCCTATTAGGCAAATCGGGCCTTACATAGTAGGCCGAGAAGTGCGTTCTGGCTACTAGGTACGACATTATATATATACTGTATGTATATATGTGTAAATATATATATATATATATATATATATATATATATATATATATATATATATATATATATATATATATATATATATATATATATATATATATATATGTCGTACCTAGTAGCTAGAATGCACTTCTCAGCCTAGTATGCAAGGCCCAATTTGCCTAATAAGCCAAGTTTTCATGAATTAATTGTTTTTCGACTACCTAACCTACCTAACCTAACCTAACCTAACTTTTTCGGCTACCTAACCTAACCTATAATGATAGGTTAGGTTAGGTAGGGTTGGTTAGGTTCGGTCATATATCTACGTTAATTTTAACTCCAATAAAAAAAAAATTGACCTCATACGTAATGAAATGGGTAGCTTTATCATTTCATAAGAAAAAAATTAGAGAAAATATATTAATTCAGGAAAACTTGGCTTATTAGGCAAATCGGGCCTTGCATAGTAGGCCGAGTACGACATTCTGGCTACTAGGTACAACATTATATATATATATATATATATATATATATATATATATATATATATATATATATATATATATGTATATATACATGTATATATATATATATATATATATATATATATATATATATATATATATATATATATATATATATATATATATACTGTATATTAGATACATTATATATTATATGCACACAAAAAGCATGATCCTCAAGAAAATTCCCATAGCACACATGCAGGGCAAAGGGTGGCAATCATGTCTGTCCCTAACAGATGTAGGATCAGCTACCAGGAATTGCCATGAATGTCCTACAGCTGACAGCTGGGGCTGTTACAGGCTGCCATGAGCTCCTGCTCACCGTACCTTTAGCTGGGTGGCATCATGGTATGACAGACAAAATAGTAATGATCTGGATGAAGACCTTCAGAAATAATCAAGACCTTAATTATATGTCTACAATATTAAAACTGAAAGCTTTGTGGTATTTATGAAGGTCCGCATTCACGAGAGGTCATACATAGTTGAAGGAGCGCTAAAATGCTGTTGGCAACCTGAGTGGTGGTAAAAGGAAAAGTTCCTCCACCCAGACTGCCCTGTGATCCGCACCTCCATCGACACACACAGCCTTTCCACAGGCACCACCAACACCCCACACACTATTTACAGATCCTCAGTACACACATTAGTGCAAGGAGTTGGTGGGAGGGTAGGAAAGTGCCTTGGGAAAGAGCATGCACAGATCAATATCCAACAGCCCGGCCAAAAATTAGTTAACAATTAAAAATTATATCCTCAAAATATTTGTACGTGGCCTGAGTAAATGAGCCATGCTAATGGTATATACTTTTCTATTATTCATTCAAAACATAATAAGTTTAATAAAACAATTGCCATAATATATTAAAATGCACATTAGCATGATTCTTAAACAGCTTTAAATGAAAGGCACTCTTTAAACCTTTATAATCCTATTAATATCCTACAATTTTCCCTATTATGCTGATATAAACAACTCAGTAGTGTTCTAGTAGATTGTGTCAACATGAACATATTTTGAATTAAAGGGGAAATTGTTTCCAGAGGATAATGGCCGGGCTAGGATACATCGAGGTGAGCATGCTAAGCTGTGAAAGCACCATGCTAGTTATTGATTGGGCCAGAGGAACCCAATGGGAACACTTCAACTGATCAGAGAGCCATTAAGTATGGGAGGAGAAATCAAGACACAAGAAGAAATAGAACTAAGGGAAAGATTAAAGAATGTAAGAAAAGTGTGCTCATATATATATATATATTCGGGCTTTCAAATCCAAATTGCTGAAAAAATTAAGAATCATAATTCACAATATGCAAGGCGTGCTCAGCCAAGTCTTGAGTCGGCTTGTTAATATGCAGTATAAAAATTTTGCTTCACTCATTTTAAGTGGTTATAAGGAAGCAAAATATTACAGTAACTGTCAATGCATTCAAATATTAGGAGTGTAACCGAGAGTCCAGATAACTTTTATAGTAGCATAGAGTTTTCTCCATGCATAAGGAGTTAAAGCATTGGGATATCTCTTTATCTGTGCTGCTGACATGAAAAAAGTGATGCCCGACAAGATACTATTATGAGCAAAGAGAAGCTAAAGCTCTAGGATGGAAGAAAAAATATAAAAATTCAAGAATATTAGTGATAGGATAAAAGATATGAAGCAAAGGGATAACATTAAAGAAAATGAAAGTAAGAGGGAGACAGACAAATACTGAATGAAGCATGTGGGTGAGGGAGAGGAGGAGAATATTAATGTATAAATCATATATAAATATGAAGTGGTATTTCATCTGGGAGCAAACCAGCCATGCAGTAACAATTCAAATGATACAAATAAGACAACAAAATTGTTATTTAATCAGAATGAAGAACATAATGTTTAAGTGAATGTATTAGCCAAATAATAGGTTTTATACTTATAATGTAAGCAATGCATATTAATTAAAAAATACATAAATTGAAACTGATAGTAAAAACTAACATAAAAATAAGAGTTTATAAACAGAGTGAGAACAAATCAATGAAAACACACAAGAGAGTGTTAGTTTAAACCTGAAATAGAGAAAACAAACACCAGATGAGACAAAAAGAAGTTGAAAGTTTAGAGAACATCTTGTTGCAATATCCTAAATGAAAAAAATGTGTGCTTTCAGGTCTATCTCTAATTCATGTGCAGACCTACTTATAACAAATTGGAACGTTCACTGCTGGGTGAGCAGAGGCTACAGTTAAGGATTAGCACCCAATCAATCCTCCCTGGCCAGTATACGAACCCAGGTCAAAGCACTCCCGAAGCGCCAAGCGAGTGTTTTACCACTGCACCACATAGGCTATTATTTATAGCAGAGCAATGAAAAATTTCAACCACTACACTAGTGCACGTTACTTCCACCATGAAGAAATATGTGCAACCTATATGGTTCCCCAACTACCTCTTTACTGATAGAGTACAGTATACCTCAAGTTTGTATGGGGTACTTTTTCTTAACTTCAGTATTATACATTGTAATGCTTTTTAATTGTTTGTAACTACTCATCTCAAATAAAACATAGTTATGCTCTTGATCTACGAAATAATATTTAACCCTTATTGTGCTGCTAAATTTACTTGAATTTGTTTATATTTATGAACAGTTCAGCTTTAATGAAAACATTATACACATTCCTCTTTTTCATTATTTGTACATATACTATATTTTTACTAGATCATATTCTAAATTGTTTTCAGCCTCCTGTATATTTATACATTGTGCTTCCATAACCAACTCATCAACTGTATTCTTCACATATCTCCACAACACTTTCATCACGTTTTGTATAATTCTGCCAACACCATTCAACCTTTCAGCTGACTTCACATGTAAGTCAAGATCTATATTTCCACAAGTTAGCCTGACAAGACGGTAGTTACCATTATGGTCTTTATTACATTTATATTCACTGACCCCTTTGCACACAATCTTAAGCAACAGAATTTTGGTAACTCAAATTACTAAAAAAACGTAGCCAATGAATGATAACTCAGCACTTGCTAATGAACATGCTTCTTATTTTTAGCATGTAAATCAAGTACAAATTGTGGCTGTACACTATCAGTCACACTCACCCCATTTCTCTTTCCATGAGATGAAGAGTCTACTTATTCACCGAGCTTCATCGCCAGCTCTTTTTTTAGAATTTACTTCCTACAACTTGTATCTATCCTTCACTGTCTTTCTGTCCCACTTCCTACAACTTGTATCTATCCTTCACTGTCTTTCTGTCCCACTTCCTACAACTTGTATCTATCCTTCACTGTCTTTCTGTCCCACTTCCTACAACTTGTATCTATCCTTCACTGTCTTTCTGTCCCACATCCTACAACTTGTATCTATCCTTCACTGTCTTTCTGTCCCACATCCTACAACTTGTATCTATCCTTCACTGTCTTTCTGTCCCACATCCTACAACTTGTATCTATCCTTCACTGTCTTTCTGTCCCACATCCTACAACTTGTATCTATCCTTCACTGTCTTTCTGTCCCACATCCTACAACTTGTATCTATCCTTCACTGTCTTTCTGTCCCACTTCCTACAACTTGTATCTATCCTTCACTGTCTTTCTGTCCCACTTTCTACAACTTGTATCTATCCTTCACTGTCTTTCTGTCCCACTTCCTACAACTTGTATCTATCCTTCACTGTCTTTCTGTCCCACATCCTACAACTTGTATCTGCCCATTACTATCTTTTGTTCACACATCCATACATAAATGAGTTACATTTGCAACCTAATATATGGGCATATGGTAAAATAATTGTCTGATGTTTTAAAATGTTTCTCAGCCTTCTTAAAAATGCTTCTCAGCTGTTTTAAAATACAATACTTAACGTTTTAGAATTTCGTGTGGCACAGTTATTCTAATTTTAATGCACATTTCATTGCAAGTTCAATTACTTTAATTTGCCTTACTATTATCATCTTGTAATTAACAATTATCATCATCTTTATTTTAAACAAGATTCCCTTCAATTGAACTTTGTACTAAAATTTTTTTTTATAAAATTATTTAATTGTAGTCAACTTCAAACAACTGATCCCTAACGTGTCCCTAATATACCCATCAGAAGTGTTTGTGTGAAGAACTTATCTAAATAAAATGTTCCTACATAAGAAATTAGAGGAACATTTAACTCATTTTAGCTAAATTCAATAATGGAAATTAGATTTTGTATTAAGCCAAAACAAATATAGGAAGAGAGATACAATAAGTTCAAAGACAAAAAACAAAATAAATTGCTGAATTTATCAAACACAATTTTTTAGTGAAAGAAACAAATAATTTGCTAAGAAAAAAATATATTGCAAGTACATATGAATGTATAAAACATTACCTGATGTATATATAGTTAAGGACCCAAAGAAAAATATAAATTAGGATTAAAATGAACTAATATGATTACATAGATATGAAATGAAATTAAGAGAAATAATCACATTGAAAAGTTTTCAAGACTGAGCAGAGATTTTGGAAGGAAGAGAGAAGTACATGCAGTGAAGAAGAGCCAACCATGGATGCTGCTAGGCTGTGAGGATGCTGCAGTCCACACCGCGAGGCCAAGTCAGGCAAACCCTTTGATTTTGTTCAGTCACCCCTTGATCATCAACACTGCCTGGGGTTCAAATGTCGCATGCACGTTTTCTATACACAGGACCTCTTTATTAATGCATTTTGAGGACTTTTTCGTCTATTTGTTCTATTGGGACAACGAGCTAGACTTTAAAGCATATCTATGCTATAAATTCAAAATACCTTAATGATAATACAGTGTTTAAAAGTAAAGGTAAAAAAAATTACTTATTTTTGGATGGAGGGAGGTATATAGAGCATTTAATTAAGCAAGCTTCATGGTAATTTCTTCTACGAATAGCATGCACTAATGCAAATCTTCAGGATGCTTGGTGAAATCTAAATTTTATTCATAGATAAACTCTATTCATAATAAATAATTTATACACAGGATGATGGAAATTTAAGAAAATGATGACTTGGAAAATTGGTAGAGAAATAATCTACAGTAATAATTAGCTCCATTGTAGCAGTGTTGCAGTTAAACAAATTAAGCTAAAACTATGAAGCCCATCTCCATCTAAAAAGTAAGAAATAACAACTACAAGCATTTCTCTTTTTAAAATAAAAAGAAAAATGCCCATATAATTTTCTAGCAAAAATATATTAATGCTACATTCAGTCATGCACAAGTGTAGGTTTCCAATAATCTTGTCAAAAGCAAATATTCAAAATCATGAATATTCACATAAGACTTCTCCCAGGCAGTGTTGAGCATAAGCCAATAATAAAAACTCTGATTACTCAGGATGTGGAAAACACTTCTCTTATTATCCAGAGAATCCCATTTCATTATAAAAGTGTTTATTTCACATATTACAAAACCAACATACAACAAAATAACTATTCAGCAGGGTATTCAGAACTAAGATAATCAATGTATTAATGTAATATAATCAGTCTAGCTCACTTTTTGATATTTTATCAATAAGGAATAATAATACAGTACATCCTTAAATAAATTATTCCCTTATTGAGCAAGTATCTAAAAGCTGATTATGCTGATCATTCACAAGTAAAGAGCGTGAGTGGACCTCCAGAACCCGCCACAGAGGGAAGGTCCCAAGCGAAAGGCAGATAATGCTAATCAGGATAATATTAACTTATATCTTCCTTGAGCATTGAATTAATAAACTTAATGTGCTACAATGGTTATCACTACTAATGATGCACCTAATGATCCACTCATCAAATTAATGAAATATACCTCTTTATCAGGACACAAGTTTAAATATCTAATGAAAATTATCACACAATGATAAAATACTTTATAATGTTTTTCCTAACAAATTACTTCAATTTAAATGTGTTTAATAGCTTCAACATTAAATCAGTCCAGTTAAGAAGTGCCTTTATGTGCCTAAAACACAAATTTCTGGAAAAAAAGAATGTTAGATAAACATTCAAAGACATTTCAAATTCTGATTATTAAGAACATGTAGCCAATGTACTGTATAAGCTACATACATACATACATACATACACACACACACACACACATACACACACACATACACACATACATACATGCATACATAATATATATAATATACTGTATATATAATATACTGTACAGTATTATATATATATGTATATATATATATGCAACCTGGGAAGATGGAAAAATAAACCTGGGCAACCAGATTTCAATTGTCGAGGGAAGAGTCAGAGTTGATAGTGAGGTATAGCTTGTGAATCTTTCAAGCTTTATCTCATATTATACAGTATTTACCAATAACTTGTTATATATACACAACTAAGTACTAATATACTTTCTGTTCATTGTAAAACCAAAATGTATCTCATTTCACAAATTGTTTCATTTATGCATGTCCCAGGTCCTGAATGATATTTAAAGGGGCAAAATTTACTTGAGGTATATTTTGGAAAAAATTATACTGTAATACAAAAAACAATTATAATGATAATAAAGGTAATATAATAATAGCATAATAATTTACAAATGATAATAATAAACAATGATAATAACATTGAAAAGAGCTGCTTAAGAAGTAACTGTGACAGGTATGTCTCATGAGAACAGTCTTAAGGAATTACCCTTAGGAACAAACCCACAAGAAAATACATATTTTTTTTTTAAACTGTCAATGGAGGACAACAAAGCTCCAAGCAACGAAATATTTTGTAAGAGTTATTTGTTAGGGAGAAACATAGGCTTCACAAATATTATAAACATTATAATCATTTAAAAATCTTTCACTTTTGGCTTCAGAGCTCCAAAACATTACAGTACTGTACATTAAGCCTATCTAGCAAGATCTTAATATATTTTTGAAAAAAATATATAAATTAAAATAAGATGTTTTTTAGTTATGAAAATATCATGACCGCTACATCACAAACAAAAAATCTAAAAAGTTTCACTCGTTGCCACAAAAGGGGCTAGAAAACCAAAAACCATTACGCAGAATGACTCAAAGGCCTAACTGTACCTGATGTGAAGCAACCTGATTGGGATTACTAATATGATATGAACAAATCCTTAAGTCGTGTCGTGGCGGAATCGACTAAGGTGCGTCTGGGATCATCCCGGATGTAGGTTCGAACCCTCATCACGGCCCTTGTGGATTTGTTCATTTGATGTATCATGCTATTGTGATTTCTGTGTGTGCTAATATGATATCTTATAAAATCAAATATCTGGCAATATCCTTAAAAAAATGAATTAAATTGCAGAAGACTTACTCGGGTGAAAAATGTTTTGCACTCATAATTTTGATAAATCTACCTGACACATTGCATGGGACTATGTCGTGTGAAAGTTAAAAGTCGTCAAGACATCACCAACATACACTATAAAAAAATGCTCTGATGTGGGAAGAAAATTATTCACAAACTACAATGTTTAGTAATGATAAAGTCATGGTAATAACCTTTAAAATGTGGCTAAGATGCAAAAGGCTAACCCATCTATGGTCTAAATGTTTTTGGTTTAACATGATATGCAAAAAATGTCAGAAAAACAGTTCAATGTCTGCTTCCCTGCTGTAGTGTGCTTACTCAAGTCTAACTGGTAATAGGAGCCCATTATGCACTCCATAAAACCACCACCATTTTCAGCCTCCCATTTTGCCTAATCTACTATATCACTAAACACTAATAAACATTCCAGTAGTTCACCCAAATTTAAAAGTGTTTTGGTGACACAAATGAGTTAGGTTGTGTCATGATGGCTTCATTAAGGTCAGCAATGTCAGCTGGCCTTGGGAGGAGGGTAGTGATAATATTTTTCCCAAGAATGACTGGTAAACACTAGTCACCTTTAAAACATAAAAGTTACTGGATCTCAGCTGATAATTGAAACGACTCATGAAAAACACACTCGTCACATGACAAATGTAATCCCACAGTAAAGCATCATATGACATAAGGAGCAATGTGAGGATTAAATAATGCTAAGGTACTGTATATATTTGCCAAATTTCACACATTTTTTTAAATATTGTAAAGCAATAGAACACACCAAACAACTATCCCTCAAAATTTGACCTTCACACTATATATTTTCAAATTTGCCATAAGAGGGGTGCCTATCTTCTAATTACTATAGTCAGCCTACTCTTCTACCTTGTTTAGCACTCAAGATACACTCCTTTAGAAGCAGTAAATGTGAATGCACTTAAAATGATCATCATATCAGTGTATTTATGGACACATTGACAACATTTCTTACCTATGATTTATGTGAAAGTGTCAGTGAAGAACTGTTAATAGCGTTATTACTGGTTTTTACTTTATTACTCCTCCTCCTAATAATAATAATAATAATAATAATAATAATAATAAAAATAATAATAATAATAATAATAATAACAATAATAATCATAACAATAATAATAATAATGTTTATTCAGGTAAAAGTACATCCATACAAAATGAGTTACAAACAGAATGTTGGATTTCTAGAAAGAGCTAGAATCCAAATAATAATACAATAATAATACAAATGGTAGACATACTATCCATAAAATAAAGACAAAAATTTACTGTAAATAAAAATGATGATAACACCACCAGGAGCTGCAGTCAACTACAGCCCTATACACAGTAGTTGTAGGAGAGTTGGTAAATCATCCCTGAGCTTCACTATTCAAATGAACAAATCCACAAGGGCCATGATGAGGATTCGAACCTACGTCCGAGAGCATCCCAGACACTGCCTTAATCCTGAGCTACGACATGGTAAAAGAATTGCAACCTATTGTGATTTCTGTGTACTACACTATTCATTTCAGCAAAGGGAGGTTGGCCAGCTGGCAGAAGGTCAAAGTCAGTCAAGTAAAAATCCAACCTATCCTCCTGTTTAGATAGTACCTTTCGTAACTATGTGGACCATTGTACATACAGACACATATTGGACAATTAGATAGTAGAATTTGGTACTATTCACTTTATAGTGTTAAAAAATAAAGCTAAAACCAAACTTAAATATTCCTAGGCCTAGTATAGCACATATATGTACTATATTTGGCATCAAATAGCACGTATTAGGCCTAAGAAGGTTAGATTAGTTTAAGTTTTCTTTGCAACATCAATACAAAAACTTTTCAGGTTTGTCCAAATTAAAACGTACCGATTTCTACTTTCTAACTGCATTTTTTGTCAATATATGTGCGATGGTCTTCAACGTTATAATAAGTAATACCTAAACAGGAGGATAGGTTGAAAAATCAGTCAGACAAACAGGCATACAGACATGGTCAGGCCGACTCATAAGGTGAGCCCAAAGAACAAGATCTACCTATTGACATTAATATGTAACTATTTCTTTCCTTCCTCTTATTAAAGGTCTGGGTAAACAGCACTAACATTGATAAGCTTGCATGATTGAACATTCCTGTCATATTCCTGCATCCTATGAGCCAGTCAGCCAACTAACCAACCAGTCAAACAACCAATTAACCCTCAAATGTGTAAGTTACTCAGGGATGATCGTGTTATTTTTGCCCCACTGCACAAGTCAATGAGGAATGATTTAAAGTATCTCAAGTAATACATCAATGGCAGCAAACAGCCACAACTGGATAAAGTGTGTGTGATGAACTTCTAGTTGGAGAAATCATGACTCAATCATCAATGGGCCCCATGCAAAAACTCAAAACATCCATTCTTGGTCAAGAAACAACGAAGGAAGCTAGCGCTCAAAGAACCAAGAACTATGGCCAAAGCATTGGAAGCCCACTTACAGAAGAAAGCATAAAACTCCTCAAATCAACAACCCGTAGCAAGGGCCAAAAAAAAAAAAAAAAAAAAAAAAAAAAGCTTTGAATAAACAAATGCTGAATGTAATGAAATAAAAGTACCTCATTCTGGGAGGAGAGGAAGGGGGGGTGGAAGGGCCCTTGCTGGCTCAGAGTTGGTAGCCATAATGAGATAGCTCTGCTAACATAAGTCACATCAGTTCAAGATACACAGGGAGCAGGAGATTTATTTTCCCCCTCACTGAAGAAACAAACCCCCAAATGCTAAACAAAGCAAAACAAACAAGTGCTGCAAGGTTTACAGACATTAAATTAACAATGAAGCAAACAACTTAGCAAACAATCCACCCAGTAGTTAGTACAGCTGGCCCCCCATAAGGTGGCAGCA
Source organism: Procambarus clarkii (assembly GCF_040958095.1). Taxonomy (NCBI): domain Eukaryota; kingdom Metazoa; phylum Arthropoda; class Malacostraca; order Decapoda; family Cambaridae; genus Procambarus; species Procambarus clarkii. The sequence goes on from NC_091209.1 coordinate 18,076,925, forward strand.
CCATGGGAGCCGCCAACTTCCCATGTGAACAATGATCAGTCATTCATTTGATGTCAACAAGTCTGACCTGTTCTTTGTCTTACCAGATCTTAGGGCACCAGATTTTTGTATAAATATTGGCCATCCTTTGGACTCTGTTCTGTGGGGAACCATTTTTGTGTGGTACATGGGGGAACCATGAACCACTTCAATATTTAGTGTTTGCTTCATGTGCATGTGTTTACAAGCCTCAACTGTGTGGACTTTGGAAATTGTTCATCTCGAGTTGCATGTGCTAAGGGCTGCCATTCCCTAAGCACTCATTGATGCTGCACCTGTCCTGACAGAGTTGCTGCACTCAGGGTTGAGTTTGGGTGTTCGTCCCATAGAGGCTGACCTCCTGTGGAGAGTGCCTTGCCCTGAGTAGTGCCAGGGTCATTGACTTTTAACAACTACATTAGAAATTATGTAGCAGCTAATTAAACATTCCAGGAATACCACGTATTACAAATGACATCTGCACGTTCCCAGGAATTCCACATACTGTACTATAAATGACATCTGCACATACCTTCCAAGAATTTCACATACTACAAATGACATATCCCAAGAATTCCACATATTACAAATGACATCAAGCAATTTCCCATCAACCAATTAATGAACAGCCATGCTCTAAACCGAATCAGACAGATAGGGATATAAGGGGGTCTGACCACAGCATCTAGGCTGTCTCAACACAGCTCAGCTAGAAGCAACAACTTCTCAGATGTACCTCAACTTGCAGTCTCACAATATAGCAGCCAGCAGCAACATCACCTCTTACCAGCCTTAGTCCCACTAATCAAGACCAGTCACTGGCGTCACCAGCAATCTAAAGCCTCACCTTATTGCTCACCTTGTCACGATGCTGTCATACCAAACATCAACCAATGCAGTAACCATTTACATCAAATATACATCTAATTACCATACTGTGTGTTCATTATCCAAACCTGTACATTAACATAACAGATTCCTTTGCAAGGCTCTGGTTGGAAGCACTGTGTCACCTGCTGAGTGGGCATTAACCTCTGCCCCAAAACCAGTGACATTTGGGTTTGCTGGGTCTTTATTTTAACTAGAGCCTCAACTTTTTTAGTTTCTATATTTTATTTCTGTAATGACAAGACTTAACAGGCAGAAGCCAATTTGGGTTCATTTGCTTGTTTTTGCAGCTTTATGTTTGAGTAATTGTTATGGAGCCAGTCCTTTATGGTTTTTAGAAATTTGGAGTTTAATTAAATGTGAATTCTATTGTTTCTATGATTTGGCCCTCCTCCTCCTTCCACTGTTCATCTGGCTTGGTTCAACAAATGTCTAATACCCCTACCCTCATTGCTCCAGGATGTCTGAGGGTTTTGGAGCGTAGGGTGCAATTTGCTGTGAGTGTAGCTCAGCATTCTTTAGTGAATACCCGTGCCATGTTGGCAGCGGGCACAGTTGAGTCATTGCTTCCCACCAGACTTCTGTAGCCTTGTTTCTCATAGGGTGTGTACTAAAAGCTCAGATACTTTTAGTGTGTACTTCCTGTCTGATCTGGCATTGTGCATGAAACTCAAGCTCTGCTCTGAGCTTTTCTTGGGGCTTCCATGGCCAGGGAGGAGCCCAAGGTGAGTTTCCTTCACCCAGTCTAGTACAGTACTTTGGTTTCCTCAGGGGGGAAATTTAAGTTTGGGGTGGGGGATCTTCCCTATCCTTCATCAATATTTGAGTTTAGTTTCTCAGTTGCTGCTCCCTGTGTGCATTTCCATAGCCCAGCTGGGTCCTAGGATGTATATTTCAGAAGGGTTTCTGTCATCCCACTTTCTGGGGTTTTCAGCTGATTACATTCTTTTTTGGCTCTTCCCTTAAGTATGGGCCCCTCACATCCTTGTTTGACCTCAGCCTCTTTGGAGTTAAATTAACTTAATTCTTTAGATTGCAGTTATGAAGTCCCTACTTCTTGCCTCATTTCCACTTCTGGAGCCTTGGCTCTTTGTTCTGGTCCTGTTCTGATTTGTGGGCATGTGGTAGCTTCTTGTACAGCTGCCTTTTGCTTCTGAAGCATCGGCTGGGGAGGTTCACATGGGTTCCATGTTCATTTGGTTTCTGTTTCCTGCAAATGGGCTGTGGTTGGGCTTTACTCTCTCCTGTTCCAGGTGACCTGGATGTTTTGGCCTCAATGCCAAGCCTTATGGATATGATGACTTTTTGGGTTTCAGAGGCTTTGCCCGAGTTAGTTCACTTCCCTTTCTTGGGAGGTGGTTGCAGAAATTTCTTCACTTGTTTAATGTGCCAGCATGCTGTGCTTGGTCATGCTTTCTTTTGTTGGTCAGGTTAGGCTCCCTATGGCCCTGTTTTTCAGAAGTCAGCTACTGTTGCTGCAATATGGGTTTCTTCTTGATAGTCTTCCTGAGCCTGTGGTGGTGGTGATCTTCAGCCCTTCCTCAAGTTTCAGGGTTCTTTGCCCTGTTATTCCTCTGTGGCTCTTTCGGTCGTTGCATTTTGATTGGGTTCATCATCTCTTCATGGGCTTCCTAGTTATTGTCAGTTCCTGTGCTGAGACATTTCAACCCAACTCATGCCCTCTCAGATTTGGCTGTTTCCTGGTGGGTCTGACCTTTTGCATGACCATTCTAACTCAGGTCCACCTAGTTTAGGGGACAGTTTTTTCCTGGCTAGTGTCCTTGGTCCTCCATAACATGATCTGGCCCCATCCTGTTTCATCAGAGGTTTGTGGGACTGGTTAGGGTTTGTTGTAGAATAACAACCCCTATAATCTTGCTCTGAAGATCATATTATAATACAAGAATAGAACAAGATATTCTATCTTGCTCTGAAGCATGCCAAGAGTGGCTGAAAATGCATTCAGCATTCATATTTTTCAATATTATATATATATATATATATATGTACATATATATATACATACATACATACACTAGTTTCAAAGAAAATATATACATATTCTTCAATATATTTTTACAAATGAATATTGCGATGATAATACTCCTCATTAGTTGTAAAAGCCTAGATTATTAGCTACAAGTTGAGCTTTATTTGAAAGAAAATGGTCAACTAAGTTTTTTGGTGTGAAAATTAAATTCTCAAAACTTAATGGTTTTTCAAAGTTTCTAAAGTTGTTAATCAATTATGGGAAGATTTTAACCAAATACACACCTCAGGAGGCTTTCCAATTTCTATTATGGCATGTTGGAAAATTTTATAATGAGATACATTTTTTGAAAGAAATAAAAACATCAGATTCATGATTTCTTATTATGAAATAAAATTGAACATTTTATCTTATACTGACAAACCTTGGTTCTCGAACATCTCCGAACTCAAACAATTTGGCACTTGAACACTGTGTTCATGCTCGGTAGTCGACAGTTTACTTGGCACTCTAATGTAAACATACATATTTCACGAGTCTGCTTCCCAATACATAGCTGTTTTTCAATGCACAACACCACTAAACTTCTCTAAACTTTCTCATATTTTCTTAGATATTTTTGCATATTCTTAGCATAAATAAGTCACCACTGTGCCTAAGAAAATTAGTGATAAGAGCCAAACAAAAAGAAAGATAGTTCGAATGAGGAACAAGATGAAAAATAAACTCAAAGTAAAATATGAAAATGGTGCCCCACGTCGTGTCTGCTCTTGTTACACCACAGGAATTACTTGGCCATTTACTTTCATTGATTCTCACCTTATTTATTAAATTTTTTGTTCTCACATGTTGTATTGATGTATCAATTGTGGTATCCATTATGCATAAGTTTAGACATATATAAATGTGCATAAATATCTCACACCCTGTATTTATTCATAGGAATCTATACCTATAAGATATTTATGATATATGTGTATATGTGTATATGTGTATATGTGTATATATATATATATATATATATATATATATATATATATATATATATATATATATATATATATATATATATATATATATATATATATATATAAGCATAAATCATATAATTGCACATAGCACACATTTTGCATGCAAAACTTATGGGGGCCTGACGGCTGAGTGGACAGCACTCGGGTTCATACTAATAAGGGCCCGGGTTCAATCCCCAGTGGACACAGAAACAAATGTGCAGAGTTTCTTTCAATCTGATGCTCATGTTCACCTAGCAGTAAATATGTACCAGGGAGTTACACAGTGTATATTATTTACAGTACTTATTTACTGCTAGGTGAACACGGGCATGAAGTGATAGGAAACATGCCCAACCATTTCTGTCTCACCCAGGATTCAAACCTGGATTTTGAATGAGAGATGAAAATGAACCTGACTGTGTTGTACTGTACTGTACAGGGGAAAAAAATTCCTGTAAGCCTTAGCTTCCTTTCTGGAAATTAATAAACAAAACTGGCACCTAGTCAGGTGCATCACCATCCATTTACTGGAACCTCCGGCAGGAGCCTCTGATGCCAAACAAAATTTCAAGGACTGTTATGAACCTGGACTATATGAGTGATAAGGAAAAATCTATTACAAATAATTAACTTTAAAATAAATTTTCTGAACTTGACGTTTTCAACAATTCTTTGCCTCGCTACGGCTTAACGAAAATTCTTTGATTACCTCCACTTATCAAAAAGAAATGTTTCATAATATAGAAAAGAAAAACAATTTTTTATTTAATTTAATTTATTATTTTTGTTTACCAGAAAATTGACCTAATTTAGGCTGTGCAGTCCAAGAGTTTGAGTCAAGAAATGCTAATTTGGAAATAATCTGATCTGTTCGAGTACTGAACGAATTTTTTCCCATAAGGAATAAGGTAAATTGGATTAATCTGTTCCAGACCGCAAACAATATACATATGAATACAATAAAGAATTGAAGTAAATGCAAATATACTCTCACTTTACCTGCACTAAGGAGAGTTGATGGCTACGTGGAAAATAGTAAGAATGGGAGGGAGAGATGTTATTGTTTGCAGGCAAGTCCCCTACCATAAAAAACTTCAGGTAGTTGTGCTCCTGGGGGTCACTCTCTTTTCTGTCTTTTTTCTATCATAGAGATTGTAGATTTAGGAATACCAAAATCAGTAGGAAGAGAAGACACGCAGGAAGCACTTTCATATTTTGCTTTGAATTATTTTTTCATCTTTATTGTGGTTCTAACTAATTTTCTTTTCATTTGGCTGTTATCACCAACCTTCTAAGGTGCCATGGTGACTTATTTATGCCAAGAATGTAAAAAATATCCAAGAAAATACGAGAAAGTTTACAGAAAACTTTAATGGGGTGAACACTGAACGAAAGCTACTAGGAAACTGATTCGTCCATTACATATGTTTACATTTGAGTGCTGAATTGAGTGCTCAGTCAACTACCGAGCACAAACACAGCATTCGAGTGCCGAACTGTTTGAGATGGGAGACGTTCGAGTACCGAGGTTTCTCTGTATATGCATGTATATACACACACACACACACACACATACACCCAGATACAGTATATACTGTATACAATGTATATAATGACTGCAGGCCCAAATGATAAGAAGCTGATGTAAGCACGATATTCCTCAGTCCTGCTGAGAATTGAACCCTCAACCTAAGACTAGAAGTCAGGTAACATACCCTGAAGTCACTCATGCAACTTGGATATGCTTGTGTTTAGCATCAGTTAGAATTTACCTGAAACCAGCATATAAGTCTGCAATAACGCAACAAACCATATAAGCACATCTCTCAATCATCTTACATTGAAACTTGAAAACACTTTAAGCACTAATGAATTGAGAGACTTACCTTCATCATAAGGAGAAGTGTATTGAGCACGATGAGTAACATGATGAAATATTCAAAAGGTGTAGATACAACTATTCGCCAGATCTTGTACTTAAAGCTGACGCGGTCCTTAGGCATGTACCGCTCCAGGGGTTTGGCTTGAATAGCAAAATCTATACAGGATTTCTGTGAAATTATATAATGTAAATAGTACAGGGTTCTCTGAATACAAAAGCTTTTCTTAAAAAAACAAATCAATATTAATAATTTTATTTTCATTCAAGCTAACTGATCTAGAAAGACTTGTATTTTTAATCCTTTTAAGATAATTTCACATTAACACTTGGAGAGTGCAAATCATATAAATACAATTTTGGTCTAACTGCCTGGAGGTCACATATCATATCACATCATATCATATCATATATCATATCATATATATTATATATACAGTGTATATATATATATAAGATTTGAAATTTAAAATGTTTAAAATAATCCTGCACATACACAGGGCTTGCATTTGTTTTCTCAGTCCTCCGGCAACCATCCCCCATCTTGAAAAAATCCAAAGTTCATCACTTTCCCTCTAGAGCCTTTATACAAAAATGCGAACTATTTTTGGCAACATCACCTTCCATTGTCTGAACATTCAGGGCAGCCATATAGGAGACAGTAAACTTTTAACAACAGCAAATGAGCGACTACCATGTACATATTTCAGGCAAAATATGTGCTATTTTAAGATTTAGGCTTCCTTGTGCATACTATATGGATCTCAGGGTTTTCCCTTGGTCTTTATACCACTCTATGGTTTTTCTGCAAATTATTATTGGTATATACATGTACCACTTTCTTTACTTGTATATCAAGCCCTTATATGTTCTTCAGTATTTTCTAAATTAAAGCCTTATTATTACTGTATGAGCCCACAACGGCTCATACTATAGATCCTCTCACCTGGTTTTTGTCTAACTCTCCATCCTGAAGCTCAGCCTCTCCCTGCTCTTGAAAGGTGATGATGATCAAAGCAACGAAGATGTTGACAAAGAAGAAAGGAAAAACAATGAAGTAAACAATGTAGAAGATGGACATTTCAACGGCAACCTGTGGCTGGGGTCCATGATCTTCATATGTAGCCGCCATGGAATTCTGAAGCACTCTGTTGGGGGAGAAAAGAATGATGCAAGAACTTCAATTTAACTTAAACAGAACACTGAAAGATTACTGCTGGTTGAAATACACATGACTTCTGGGAATATAAGTCATCAACTACTAGCCAGATATTAGGCATCATATACGTCCTGTAGCTCAGCAGACTACATCCTTGGCTCACAATCAAAGGAACCAAGTTCAATTACTAGGCAGGATAAAAATGGTTGGGCACATTTCCTTTCACCTAGCAATAAAATAGTTACCCAAGAGTTAGACAACTGTTGTGGATTGCATCCTTGGGAAGATTAACAGTTGGCCTTTGGGAACCTCAATAAGCCCGAGTACAGGCTTACTGTCTCCATCAATGGAAATGATATCACATGGTGTAAGGAATAGTTAGCCGAATTCCTGCCCGATTGGTCAATGGATCAAATCTCACTAAGCTCACGTGCATTTCAATTAATTGTTTAATAAAATTGTGAACATTTACTGTTAGTTACTGAGGAGTATGTAAGAGAAGCTGGGATGTGCAAGCAGTAAAAATAACATACAAGAAATACAAAACTCAATATGAAACTAAAGTAATACAATGGACTGGCAAAGTAATACAACTGACTGACGAGCAACTATCACATTCTCTAAACTTTATTGTTTGTGGGGAGCCCGGTGTTCGACCATCCGGCTCTATTCGGACTGTTCTCCAGTGGTTCACTGCCTGAATCGCAGGGGTTCCCTTCGGTCCTTGCCTTTTAGGGGCTCGTCGCTTCAAGTAGCTTGTCTGCTGGTTTCTCGGGTTTGGCTCTCCGTGCAGTTCATATCGAGATGTCTCTCGATATATGTGGTGCCCTTACCAGACTGCAGAGCATTCGCGGTGGATGCCTTTTGACAGGACTGGTCGAGGTGGGCGTTACCTGTACCTCTTTTTTCCGGTCCGGCTCTTTCCCCCGGTCCGGCTGTTGCTTCGAGTTCTGGCTCAGTTGGAGTCTTACCACAGGAAAGTCATTCTTGTGGCCCCTTAGTTACCAGCCCAGCCTTGATATTAGGTTACCGGCCCAGCCTCTTTCAGCAGATCGGACCGGTCTGGTACATGGCAGGTTCGGTCTTCTCCTATGCTCTTCACATCTGGACTTTTTTTAGTGCAGATTTATCACCATTTGTATGGTGATCAGGTGGCTTCGTTGATGGTGTCCCACCTGAGAACTTCGTCTCAGCGACAGTATGAAGTTTTCTGGTGCTCTTTCTGCCATTTTCTCTCTCTTCGTAGGTTGTCTTCTATTTCTGATCGGGTTGTCTAGTCCTTTCTTTCTTGGCTTTTTCAGGACCGTCATTTGATGCCGAATACTGTCACCTCGTATCGTGCAGTGCTGGTATTTGCTCTAGCTTGTATTTGGGGTGGATGTCACTTCTGCTCCATTCCGTAAGCTTGTTCGTGCTTTGCTTCACTTCCAACCTGCTCACACACCGCCTGAGCCGTCCTGGTCCTTGGACAGGGTACTCTTCGATCTCTCTTCTCCTCGGCTCATAGTAGTTCAAGATTGTGTTTCCAAGGTTCTCTTTCTGTTGGCATTAGCCTCTGAGGGTCGAGTTGGAGAGTTTCATGCTCTCCTCCGGCGCAGGGGTTTCTGCTCCTTCAGTACTGGAAGTCAGTTTGTTCGTTTGCAGCTTTCTCCTTCTTTTCTGACAAAGAATGGACGGCTGCCTTCCGGGGGGGTCTTTGGGTCATTGATGCTTGGTTGGTCAGGCCAGGGGGTGCATCACACGTTGTGTCCAGTTGCAGCTCTTCACAGTTACCTGCGGACCTCGGCTTCTTTGCCGGAATGTGCTTTATGTTGATCTGGTTTCCCTCATCCCTTGTTCCAGGGCTCTGGTCTTCCAGGTCGTCTGCAGGGTTATTAAGTCTAGCCAGCCTGTGGTTTATCCTCATGACCATGACATTCGGAAGTTTGCTGCTTTAGCTGTCGTGTTCGGCAACATGTCTTGGGTTGATATTTAGGCACAGGGACTTTGGAGGTTGAACAGGGTCCTGGCTACATATTAATTGAATCACTAATATGCACATCATACTTTTGAGTATAGCGATGGTTCACACATTTTATTATATAAATATATCACACTACACACTATTGAATAATATTACTGTAAAAAAATAGAGAAAAAAATCAATCAGACACACTGAAATAGTTGAGTAATATCTTTGTGGCAACTTAGGTGGACACCTGACAGAGCAGGTGGAGGAGACCAGCGCAGGATGCTTACTGTGTCAGTTCCTCAATTTTGTCAGACTTCCTCGCCCTATTGCGGCCAAAATATGTCACCTACGATTTTTTTATTATTTTTTCCATGATCAGGGAACACAAATAAACACTTTTATAAGACAAATTTTTTGTTTTTGATTTTTGTTATTTCTTATGTCTGGTCATGTTGCAGGCTATAATTGCAAGTGCCTCCCAGGGGCTAAATGCAATTATCCTCATGCAGTGATCTCCAGGGTAATGCAGTTACCATCATAAGTTGATTACAGTTATCACGCAGTTTTACATGAATGATGTAAATATGATTATAATACATCTATATGGATGTATTAAAGTTAACCTACAGCCATGAAAAAATCTGTTATAATTTTTCATTGCTTATTATAGACAAGGTTATTTTGTAACACTAACAAGACGATTATTGTCACATCACAACTTGGTGTTTCCCACAGCACTGGAACCTATTTCTGTATAACATTACCAGACAGAAGAGCAGCAAAGTGGGTTGGAAGGCACTTCCTAAGAGTTTTGCCAGGCACAGTTTTTCATACAATATAGATGTCATATTACACTTTATTTATTTATTTATTTATTTTATTTCTCCCTGCAAGGGAGGAGGTATTTCACACTGTAAGCTCATATACAGTACTCCATCATTGTTTTCTGGGAGGGTTCTGTCAATTGCTTCCTGCTGCTACATCCTGGATAGCTACACACAATTCAATTAATACCAGGTCCTTAAGTCTTAAAAAGTTTACCACAGACCAAAGGCCAAAAGATGGTCCTCACACAGAGGCGTAAGGAGCAGAGGATTCAAGATCCTTCTAACCAAATGAAAAAGCCACCAGAAAGGTAGGGCAAACCAAAACAGACAACAGCAAGGTAAAATTAAAATAAAAATGCAAGAAAAATAAATAAAGAGAAAAATTAAACCCAATATTGTGCATTCTCACTAACAAACCCCGCTCCAACAAATCCCTGGATGATCTGAACAAATTGTATTCGGTACAAATCGTTCAGAACATACAAATGTTCAATTATGTGAGGATTATTCACCCAAGCCATCGCCAAGTCTGAGCACTGGGAAATGACTGTGATATCATCCATTTCCCACTTAAATAAAGTGCAGTAAAGAATTGTACAGTGCTTTATCTTAACCATTGTATCCATTAGAGATAATGGATAATAAAATAATAAAAGGATAATAAAATAGTGTCAGGGTTGGCAGATGGTGTCAGTGGTGAGGGTTGGTGTCAGGGAAGGATAGTAATTACCTAAGTGTAGTTACAGGATGAGTGCTACACTCGTGGTGTCCCATCTTCCCAGTACTCTTTGTAATAGGATACTTTCAAACTACTGAATGTCTTGGCCTACACCACCTTCTCATTAAACTTATTCCAACCGTCTACCATTCTGTTTGCAAAAAATTAACTTTTTAATGTTTTTTGGGCAACTTTGTTTCCTTAGTTTGAGCCTGTCCTCTTGTTCTAGAAGTTGTTAATATCCTCTTGTTCTAGAAGTTCCTAATTTCAAGAATTCTTCTTTGCCAATTTTATTAATTCCTGTTACTATTTTGTACAAAGCAATCATATCACCTCTATCTCATAGCTTTGCCATATTTAACATCACTAACCTCTCATCATAGCTCTTATTTTTTCAGTTCAGGAAGCCACTTAATTGTGTCTTTGCATCTTTTTCTAATTATTGATGTGTTTTTTGAGTTATGGGCACCATACAACTACTGCACATTACAATTTTGGTATCACAAAGTCGTGAACAATTTATTTAATATTTTACCATCCATGTATTTAAAAGTGATTTTGAAGTCATAAAGAGTAACAAAGGTTCCTCCCACAATGCTCTTTATGTGGTCCTGAAGGTGGGGGTTGGTAATTACATAAGTGTAATTACCTAAGTGTAGTTACAGGATGAGAGCTACACTCATGGTGTCCCGTTTTTCCAGCACTCTTTGTCATATAACGCCTTGAAACCACTGACGGTTTTGGCCTCCACCACCTTCTCACCAAACTCGTTCCAACCGTCTACCACTCTGTTTATAAAAGTGAATTTTGTTATATTTCTTCAGCAGCTTTGTTTTGTTAGTTTAAATCTATGACCTCTTGTTCTTGAAGTTCTGGGTCTCAGAAATTCTTCCCTATCAATTTTATCGATTCCTGTTATTATTTTGTACGTAGTGATCATATCGCCTCTTTTTCTTCTATCTTCTAGTTTTTGCATATTTAATGCCTCTACCCTCTCCTCGTAGCTCTTGTCCTTCAGTTCTGGGAGCCACTTAATGGCATGTCTTTGCACCTTATCCAGTTTGTTGATGTGCTTCTTAAGATATGGGCACCATACAACCGCTGCATATTCCAGCTTTGGTCGAACAAAAGTTGTGAAGTCATGGTGTAAGACAGGTGGTGAGGGTTGGTGTCAGGGGTGGCAGGTGATGTCAGTTGTGGGAGGTTGGTGTCAGGGGTAGCAGGTGGTATCAGTGGTGGGGGTTAGTATCAGGAGGGGCAAGTGGTGGGGGTTGTTATCAGGAGCAGCAGGTGGTGTGAGTGGTAGGGGTTGGTGTCAAGGGAGGTAGGTAGTGTCAGTGGTCAGGGATAATCTCCCTGGAAGTCAAGGATGCATATTGGCACTTTCCTATACATCAGAGGTTCAAGGATTGGATAGGTTTTGTAATGAGGTTTCTTATTGCCTTCGGGTTCTTCTGTTTGGGCTCAATCTGGTTCCATGCATCTTCACTCATTTGGATCACGTTGTTGTAACTTTTTTGTTTCTTGGGGACTTATGGGTTTTAGCTTATCTTGACAACTGGCTGGTGTGGGCTCCCAGTCGGTCCACATGTCAGCTAGTCAGAGATCTGGTTCTCTCCCAGCTCGCTGGGTTCGGGTTCTTGATGAATTGGTGGAAGTGCCATTTGGTTCTGTCCCAGGTTCGGACCTCACTGGATCTTGTGTGGTAATTACGTGGATCTCTTGGTCGGCTTTGCTTTGCCATAATGATAATTGGATGAGGGGCCCAGTTGGCCCTTTACTGGCTGCTGTGTCACCAGCTTCCTCTTAAGCCTTTTGGGATTTGGTTTCCTGGCCCCATCCTCTGCCCTTGGAGGAAGTTGGGGGCAGTTCTTTTTGCCAGCTTAGAGGCTTCAGTCTCTCATGAATCCAGCAGCAGTTTGTTTTAATTCGTTGACTTTCTGGTTGCCTTCCCCGGCAAGGTGGCAAAAATATGTCACCACTCACATATTTTTCTTGGGCCCCCCCAAGAGCCAGCCCAGCCCCCCTTTTCCCAGCCCCCTCTGAGAGGGGCTGGGTTCTGGCTCCGGTTCCCAATAGGCCTCTAGAACTATACACATGATGTGACCTAGTAGATGATAGTTTTATGTTGAGCCAGTTCTGCTTTCATGTTCTGCATCTCTGTCTTGAATGCCTTACCACCCACAAAAAATGCCCTCCCATGAGCCTGCCCATTCACCCATAAGAATACCCTCCCATGAGCCTGTCCATTCACCCATAAGAATACCCTCCCATGAGCCTGTCCATTCACCCACAAAAATGCCCTCCCATGAGCCTGCCCATTCACCCATAAGAATACCCTCCCATGAGCCTATACATTCACCCACAAAAATGCCCTCCCATGAGCCTGTCCATTCACCCACAAAAATGCCCTCCCATGAACCTGCCCATTCACCCATAAGAATGTCCTTTAACCCATAAGCTCACCTGAAAATGCAAACTCATCCAATATACACACACTCGCTTAACCAACTGATAATTTTTTTCAAATAAATGTTGCTCGGCATTGTTATATAGTGTCTTTTGCAATAATCAACTTGAGCATAATCCAGCACTGGACCACCAATTTTGAACAAAGAAGATGACAACTCAAAATACATGCGACTTGACACTGGATTATGATACAAATACTATTAAAACACTTTTAAAGCAGTCCCACCTAAATTTTCGCTGATGCATATGAACAAGGGGTGAAGATATAATTGTAACTTATTGCCTTTTGGATTGTCTGCCAGCTATGTATTTGTTTGATTGTCAAATTGTGTGACTAGTTGTCTGCCAGAGATGTTATAGGAAAGATAAGGATGGTTTACAACAACTATTTGTATCTAAAAAACGTTTTTGAGATATTACAACACACGAGACTGTTCTGAAAGCTAGAACACATGGGAAAGGTGACAGGTTGACTACTGATATGAATGAACAAATTTTGACAGAAAAATGAGAGCAGTGATTACTTGTGGAATATCAAAAGACTAAGAACTATCGACAGTAATGTTTATTGTTCTTATAAACAAGTTACTGGAAGAATTAAGTTATAAGAATATGTTCTCATTTAATGCTAAGCTACAAAAAAGAATAAAAGACCCAGATGACTGCCATGGCCATAAAAATGACATAGATAAAGAGAATGGAGCAACACAGCAGTGAAGTGGAATGTGAAATAGGGGAAATTAGCCCCACACTCAGTCAACAAATTATGTGAAAAATACTCAAGAATTTGGACAAAGAAGGAGATTTAGAGGTATTTGGATTGTATCTGGATTGGGTTCAGGGAGTTGTTCTACTCCCAAAGCTTGGCCTGGGACCAAGTTGGATAGTAAACTGTCACCAGAGGACTACCACAAAAGCATTGTGAGAAGAGTCAAACATTAGTTGCAAAGTTTGGAATCTCTAAAATTCGTGACTGGAGAAATACTAACACAAAATTGATCACAACATTTGTGAGATCAAAACGGGAGTCGGCAGCAGTTACATGAAGTTCCTATCTCAAAAACACATCAACAAAAGAGAAAGGGTGCATAGACATCCTACCAAACAGCTTTCAGACCTAAAATTCAAGACAAATGAGGGCAGATTAGGATCATTAAACATGCCCAAGCTAGCACTGTAGATAGAAGGAAACGAGGTGATATGATCACCAAACACAATTTCTTGACAGAAATCGATAAAGCTGACAAGGAGGAATTTTTATAGTTTGCAGCTAGAATATGAGGCCTCTGACTCAAGCTAAGAAAACAAAGATGCCAGAAAAATGCCCAAAGTTTCTCTTTTGTGAACGAAGTTACGGACGGTTACAACAATTTAAGTGAGAGGGTGGTGGATGCCAAAACCATCAGCAGTTTCAAAAGGGGTATATGATAAAGAGTATAGGGAAGATGGGACACTACGAGCATAGCTCTCATCCTGTAGCTACACTTAGGTAATTACACTAAGGTAATTACACACGTACTGGCTGGATCTCCCGAGCTTATTACCCCTGGAGTCTTACCTAACTATGTAGGTGCAGGATGTTGCATAGCTAGTGGTGTCCCTTATCGGTCTTCTAGTATTGTCAATTTTAATTTAAAGGCGCACACACACTACCAGGATAGTGTATTCCGATGTTAGCTTCGGGAACTTGATAGTGGAGGCCGACCATGGTTCAGTGGGGGCCCAATGACGCTCGACATTGGTTACAAGATGGCGTCCAAGCTAGCCCTACTGCCAGAGCCGACGGATAACTCCGGGAGTCTGAAAAGGAGATCGGCGGACGACGATCATGTTACGAGTGATGACGACGTCAAGAAGGCAAGGAACTTGTGTGAGTTTAAGGATTTTGATAGCACTCACATCTTATTATCGATCTTGGTAGAGAAAGTGGCTAAATTAGCTGAGAAATTAAGGCAGCAGGAGCATATACAGATACGTTTTTGCCAGTTAGACATGATCCTTTGGGAACTAACCCTGGAAAACCATAATTGAAAAATTATGTAACTACTTTTAAACTGCAGCAAGATTACCTGTTGAATGGCAAATTAAACCTGGAATTTCAACAAAGCTAGAACAAACTGCATAATCAGCTGACTGCAGTTACCCAGGAGGTATAAGAGTTTAAATTTGAAAGAGCAAAGAAGGTGACAAGAGGGCAAGGGCTCTCTAGTTCCAATGATGAAGGATAAACATCAGAGATGTGATTCATATAGAGATTGCTAGCTCAAAGTTGCTCCAGAGAATGTTTAACCATAGTAGGTGAATCACCTTTTATGGTAGCAAGGTGAAAGATAGTTTAGAGGATACATTGAAACAAAAGAGGATGAAAAGATTACACCAATATAATCTTTTCATGGGAGTCATAGAAAACAGTGACCAATTATAGAAGGCCTGACCAATATGAGAATGGGAAGGACCATCCCTACAAAATGACCTTTGTTGGACCAAAAATTCCGGAGGGTGTACTTACGAAGGCAAGAAACACTTGTGACCAGCCCGTCCTCTTAATAAGTTGCCACAATGTCACAAAAATGATACACTAAATTGCCCAAACCTAACCTAACCACTGAACCCACAAATAGAACATTTCAAAGACCACAATTTAGCAAGCTACTATAATTTAGAGTACATTAAATTTTGACAATGGGCATTTTTACATCAACATACGATGTATTTTTTGAGAGGGGCAGGTTTCTGTGACAACAATAAGGAAAAGCTGTGTTCTTCCCAAAGGGATCCATCCAAGGAAGATCGGGTTAGGATAAATGATAGCCTCATGAAACTGGAACGCCAGAGATAATACAATCTTGCCAGATGTCTCAAATTTTCTCATTGCCTACCACCAGTAAATACCAGAATCCTGCATGGAAGTTAAGGGTATCACAAACATCAATGGAAACCCCTGCCAATATGTATAACAGAGGGTTACAAAAACTCAAAATACTCAAGAGCAATGTTTGGAATGAATGAATACCAACCAAATTTCAATACTACAGTATTCACAACCAAAAAAAATCTACTGCTTCCTCCTCCTCCTCCCATCACTGACAGGTATCTTTTTGCTGTCTTGTTTGGCACGACTTCCAGTGGAATTTGCTCGTACCTTTTTCCTTTGGAGATGGTCCTAACAGACAGTTCTCTCGTTAGGAATTTCTGTTTCAGTTAGTTCACAGTGAAGGCATTTCTTCCTATGATTTTGTGAGAAGTTTGGAATGCCATAAGTGGATTTCTGTTATGTCATCCTGCTGTAAAGTTGGTTTCCTGTGGCTTCCAGGTTAAAGAACTGTGCTGGTCACAACATTCTCCTGTTTTCTTTGAAGATGATTCTCACATGCTACCCAGTTCTTTTCATGCTTTTGCCTAATTTTTGTTTTCCAATGCTTCTCCTCTTGGGATTAGCACTATGCTGTCTTGTGATATTTAGGTTGGCACCTTTTGTTTGACTTAACCTGAACCTCTCTTCCTTACGTTTATTGTAGCATTTTCATCAGCCATGTTCATTATGTTCAGGTCTTCTGTCTTCCTAAGGGGGGCGCATATTAATCTTGAACCACCTGGGTTCTTGTTTGTTTTTATTCTTAATAATTTTGAGTTATTCCTTCAATGATGGTTACTTGGTTTCAAGCTGTTGTCTGGTTCGATTTTTCATTGATCATGGGGAAGTCCTTTATGTCCTCACATATAAAGAGCTTGTCAGTTTTTTTACCAAGAATATTTCCGTGTTTGGTGGATGCCAAAACTATCAAAAGCTTCAAAACATCATACGACAACAATTATATGGAAAACAAGAAACCATGAGTGTAGTTCTCATTCAATGACTACTCTTAGGTAATTATGCTTCGATAATTACACACACACACTCACACAAACATACATGCTAGAAACAGTGATCACAAATAAAACAAATATATTACTCTACAGCTGTAATCAAGACGAAGATGCTTCAACATTTGGTTGCAAATTCTTATTATATTATATGAAAGTTTCCTTTATACTACACTGGTAGAAAAGCACAAAGCTTTCTCCAACTATAGTACTGTACTGTTAAATATGATCAAGAATGACACTCAAGTCCTGTTTTCTAGACTCATAAGTATTGAAGATGAAAGCTAACCATAAGACTGTAATCATTACCATTTTATATTGTGTGTTGTGTTTTTGCAATTAAGAGGGTGTTTATAATTATGATCCCAGAAACTAACAATTTGTCTTATCCAGCTATCTAAATGAGTGCTTCATGGATGACAAATGTACATCAGGTTTAGGAATGTAACCCTCTGTGATGGCCATTAATTAATGCTGTTCCTTTAAGTAAACTTTCTTGCTGGTAATTATACAAATTACAATATATATATATATATATATATATATATATATATATATATATATATATATATATATATATATATATATATATATATTCACAAAAAATAAACATGTGATTAAAAATGTGACAGTGTCAGACCACGGAGGAAAATTGAAACAGGAATTTCCTTAAGTACATTCGTATATTAATACTGTACATCTTCAGAAGGAGTGATTCCTTCTGAAGATGTATTAATATGCGAAAGTACTTAAGGAAATTCCTGTTTCAATTTTCCTCCGTGGTCTGACAATGTCATGTATATACATATAACATATACATATATATATATATATGTCGTACCAAGTAGCCAGAACGCACCTCTCAGCCTCCTATGCAGGGCCCGATTTGCCTAATAGGCCAAGTGACTTTCTTTATTTTCAATAAATTGTTTCCAATTAGTTTATTTGAATTATTATTATTATATTATATTAAGACCATAATTTATTGACTTAGTTGTGTTAGTTTAGGTTACGTTAGGTAGGGTTGGTTAGGTTCGGTCATATATCTTCGTTAGTTTTTAACTCAAATTTAAACAAATTAACTTTTACATAATGAATTAGACAGATTTATCATTTCATAAGAAAAAATTAGAAAAATATATAAATTCAGGAAAACTTGGCTTATTAGGCAAATATGGCCATGCATAGTAAGTAAAGTATGACATAAATATATATATATATATGTATATATATATATATATATATATACATATATATATATATATATATATATATATATATATATATATATATATATATGTATATATATATATATATATATATACATATATATATATATATATATATATATATATATATATATATATATATATATATGTATATATATATATATATATATATATATATATATATATATATATATATATATATATATATGTCGTACCTAGTAGCCAGAACTCACTTCTCAGCCTACTATTCAAGGCCCGATTTGCCTAATAAGCCAAGTTTTCCTGAATTAATATATTTACTATAGTTTTTTTCTTATGAAATGATAAAGCAACCCTTTTCTCTATGTATGAGGTCAATTTTTTTTTATTGGAGTTAAAATTAACGTAGATATATGACCGAACCTAACCAACCCTACCTAACCTAACCTAACCTATATTTATAGGTAAGGTTAGGTTAGGTAGCCAAAAAAAGCTAGGTTAGGTTAGGTTAGGTAGGTTAGGAACAGGAAAAAACATTAATTCATGAAAACTTGGCTTATTAGGCAAATCGGGCCTTGAATAGTAGGCTGAGAAGTGCGTTCTGGCTATTAGGTACGACATATATATATATATATATATATATATATATATATATATATGTCGTACCTAGTAGCCAGAACGCACTTCTCAGCCTACTATGCAAGGCTCAATTTGCCTAATAAGCCAAGTTTTCATGAATTAATTGTTTTTCGACTACCTAACCTACCTAACCTAACCTAACCTAACTTTTTCGGCTACCTAACCTAACCGAACCTATAAAGATAGGTTAGGTTAGGTTAGGTACGGTTGGTTAGGTTCTGTCATATATCTACGTTAATTTTAACTCCAATAAAAAAAATTGACCTCATACATAATGAAATGGGTAGCTTTATCATTTCATAAGAAAAAAATTAGAGAAAATATATTAATTCAGGAAAACTTGGCTTATTAGGCAAATTGGGCCTTGCATAGTAGGCCGAGAAGTGCGTTCTGGCTACTAGGTACGACATATATATATATATATATATATATATATATATGTCGTACCTAGTAGCCAGAACGCACTTCTCAGCCTACTATGCATGGCCCGATTTGCCTAATAAGCCAAGTTTTCATGAATTAATTGTTTTTCGATAACCTAACCTACCTAACCTAACCTAACCTAACTTTTTCGGTTACTTAACCTAACCTAACCTATAGAGATAGGTTAGGTTAGGTTAGGTAGGGTTGGTTAGGTTCGGTCATATATCTACGTTAATTTTAACTCCAATGAAAAAAAATTGACCTCATACATAATGAAATGGGTAGCTTTATCATTTCATAAGAAAGAAATTATAGAAAATATATTAATTCAGGAAAACTTGGCTTATTAGGCAAATCGGGCCTTGCATAGTAGGCTGAGAAGTGCGTTCTGGCTACTAGGTACGACATATATATATATATATATATATATATTCTATTTATTATTAATAATATTACACCATTCTCAACATAAAGGTTCATCAATATTAACATGAAATTTCCCAAGAACTGCAAAAAATGCTTCAATCATCCACTGAAACTGTGTGAAATAATACAAATCAAACTTTTCACTTGGTGCATTTCATTTGTAACAACTATACTCATCCATCTGCTTTTAATACATTAAAATCATGAAAAATTCATATCTTGCTTTAAAGCAGCCATATTTATTAAAATAATAATAATAATAGCGATAATAAGCCATATCTTCTAAAACTTACTGTGGCCATCCCTCGCCTGTCTGGACAGCGAAGAGTGTTAGCATAGCAGCCATAACATTGTCATAGTGGAAGCTCTGCTGCTTCCATTGTCTTGGCTTCACCTCTGGTGGTCGTCCATACCCATTGAAGACAAAAAACTCTCCCCTAAAGAATAAACTGAACATTACCTACACATTCACAAACTTGTGAGAATGGGTATCTTACAAAATCCATTTGGGATATACTCCTAATTTTATTCTAGAGATGAGAGATTTATTTATATTATTTATATTTTACCGGAAGTAGGTGTTAGGTGTCCTTTTCTGATGCCTTTCTTTTTATCAAAATATAAATATAAAAATTACAAATTATATAATGCAGTAAATAAAGTACAATTCATGTTAAGTACCAGCAGCTAAAGCCTGTAGTTCTTTTTATTATTGGGAAACATAATTCACGCACATTCTGTGATATATACATTATACAAATATACCCTGTTTACAGCAGGGCTTTCTGAAACAGGAGCACTAATTGAATGAGCACTCAATATGATTATTATTACATAGTCCCTCTAGAGATGAGTTTCTGCCAGCAGAACTTATCCCCTATGACCAACATATTAGGAGTTCATTGGGTTGGTGGAACAAATAATATAGATGAAAGTGATTTTATAAATGCATACTCTGTACCCTCTTATCACTTTCCTAAAATCCAATACACACCCAGACACACACATTAATTTATGAAGAGATAAACTAGTGAGGAACAAATGTAAATATAAATTTTCCCCATTGTAGCTCCTCCCACTTGCCAGTTACAAGAAGGAGGAGGAGGTCATTGGCTTTGAGCTGGCCATCTATAGTGTAAGACAATGCCTATAGCTGTATCTATGTCTATGTGTAATTACCTGAGTGTAGTTACAGGATGAGAGCTATGCTGTGCAATTACCTAAGTGTAGTTACAGGATGAGAGCTATGCTTTTAATGACCCGCCCATGTCAATTTCGCCCATGAATTGGGAGAAACACGATGGCTGTCAGTGTTGTTCGGGATGGGTACCTTGTTTGGAGATTTGTTATTCTTTTTACCCTGGGACCCTTGGGACCCATGGGCCCAAGTACTCTATATTCCCAGTACTCTCTCATATGATGCTCTGAAACTACTGATGGTTTTGGCCTACACCACTATTTCACTTAATTTGTTCCAACCTTCTACCATTATGTTTACAAAAGAAAAATTTCTATTTTTTTTTTAACCGCTTTGCTTCCTTAACACGTAAACTGCACAACACATCAATAGCTGTGGTTAGTAACTGTCGTGAAATTGCGCACCACAGCTATTGATGTGCTGGAGTACCGTGAAGATTTAGTATTACCGCAAACCCCATGCAGTCCCGCGGCTACATGGGGTTCGCATCAGCTTCCTCAGGGCTCTTGTAAACAGACGCCATTTTAAAAAAAATTGTGGGCATCATTCCCGGGTGTAAGAGCCTCAGTACTGAGTGAGCAACCAAAGCTGCCGCATGCAGCATGAGCTAACAGCACTGCTGTTCAGCTTGTAACCACAACATCGCCTAAAAAATGTAAAAATACTGTATATATGTAACTGGCATTATTTAACAATAATAATATTACAAAAGACCTTTGACTGATAAAAATGACCAGGATTCTGATAATAGCAGGATTATTGTGCTTAGTGCTGTGCATAGTATGGTGGGAGGAGTAATGCTGAGGGAGGAAGGGAGGGAGGGAGGGAGGTAGCTTCGTCTGCTGATTCTGAGTGATCACCTGTTATTGTCTAGAATCACCATATCAGCTTAGTGACTTGCTATGGTGAACACAAATGTAGATACTTATATATAATGAGAGTATACAGTGTAATAACAGCACAAACAATATGGTGGGAGGAGGATATACAGTGTAATAACAGCACAAACAATATGGTGGGAGGAGGAATGTTAGTGAGGGAGGGTAAGCGGCATCAGCTGCCTGTGTGTGGCAACCTCTGTTATTGTCTGAACTCACCATACCAACTTAGTTGTACAGTTATGGTGAACAAAACATGTAGATACTTATATATAATGTGTGTGTGTAAATAGTGTAATAACACCACAAACAGTATGGTTGGAGGAAGAATTTTAGAGTGTCTGGCCTTGAACGAGTGTGGGAAGGTAAGCAGCATCGGCTGACTGTATGTGGCAACCTCTGTTATTGTCTGAACTCACCATACCAGCATAGTTGTTCAGTTATGGTGAAACAAAACATGTAGATATTTATACATCATGTCTGTATATAGTGAATAAAAGCAAAAACAGTATGGTGGAAGGAGGAGTATTGGCGAGTGAGCTGTTGTTGAAGAAGGCAAGGAGGTGGCATTGGCTGGCTAGTGTGTGGCAGCCACTCCTCGTTGTTTTGACACCATACCAACTTAGTGGTTCGTTATAGTGAACAAAACATGCAGATACTTATATATAATGTGTGTATATAGTATAATAACAGCAAAACTATTTGCTTATTGTTTTACAAACATAATAATTGAATCACTAATACACACACCATAAGTTTGAGTATAGCAATGAATCACACATTTTATTATATAAATATATCACACTACACACTATTTAATAATATTACTGCAAAAAACTAAGAAAAAATCAGTCAGAGACATTGAAATAATTAGGTAATAATATCTATGTGGCAACTTCCGCCTGACAGGCGGAGGCGGAGCTAACCGCCTCCAACAATTGCTTTGTCAACGCCTCAATTTTGCCAGACTTCCTCACCCTATTGCGCCAAAAATATGTCACCTACGACCCACCCTTCCTCCCCCCCGTGGTCAGGGAACACAAATGAATACTTTTATAAGAGGATTTTTTTTTTATTTCTTGTGCCTGGGCGTGTCGCAGGTTATAATCACAAAAGCAGCCCAGGGGTTAAATTGATTCTATTTTTATTATATAAATATATAAATAACCTAACCTAACCAGGTTAACCTGTTCTATTTGCTTAACAGTTTCCTGTTCTGGAAACTGCAGTTTTCAATAATTCATCTGTCAAAACTGTAAATTCCTGTTACTATTTTGTAGATAACGTATCTCCTCTTTTTCTTCTATCTTCCAGCTTTGGCAAATTTAACACCTCTAGCCTCAACTTGTAGCTCTTGTTTTCAGTTCTGGCAACTACTGAATAGCATGGCTTTGCACTTTTTCTAGTTTGTTGATAGGCTTCTTGAGATATGGACATTATACAACTGCTGCATATTCCAACTTTGGTATCACAAAAGTCATGGTCCGAGGTTGGCCATTTTTTTCTTCTTTGTAGTAAAACTACAAAAAAGAAAACTACATTTACTACAAAAAAAAAGAAAAGAATGGCCAACCTACTCATGAAAAACTCCCCAGACACCAAACAGAACGCCCCGAAGGAAACCAATGTCGTCAATGCCTTCACATGCTCGCTTGGGAACTGTAAACCCCAAAGAGCTCAGTATATAGGCAAGACAACAACGTCTCTTTCTAGGCGATTAACTATGCACAAACATCAGGGCTCCATCGAGGAACATATAATCTCTTCTCACAACCAGACCATCACCAGAGAAATCTTAACAAGCAACACAGAAATCATCGATAAATATAGCGATAACAGGAGACTCGACATCAGCGAGGCACTACACATCAAAGAGTCAACACCAGCAATCAACAGCCAATTAATGCACAACTATATTCTACCCACTTCAAGACCCCAAACCAACATAGAAGCAGCAAGAGGAGGTATCGGCCAATAGGTCTTCGGCAGTTACTTCTATTCTTATGCTTTCATACCCAATTTATACCCATTGATTCGTGTTCTAGCATAGCTCTGTCACCTCACCCAAAGCTTTTGTGCCATATCACCTCACTCAAAACTAGTATAAGTATGAATGTATTTTATGTGTAAACTAAGTCTTTGAAAATGTAATAAGCATTACAAAACGTGTTCAGGCGTCAGACCAGAAATAAAGAATGAATTTCATGTTAAACGTAAAAGGACAACACGCATACCCAAAGCATATGCTATATCTTCAGAACTAATTCTGACTTCAAAATACTTCTTAATTAAAAAGTATTTATTTAAGAAGTATTTTCAGAACCTGCATCAGAACCCAAGGACACCAAACAAGAATTAAATATCCGTCTGACATTCCAAGAGACAGCTCAACCAAAGCAGAAAGCAATATAAAAGAAATAGTGCTGGACAACATGGGTTTAGGGTGGGACACTCCTGCACCTCTTAATTGCTAGACCATTGTGACATGGTCATCGATGCCATGGAAGATGAGCAAAATGGTGATATAACAAACTCAGACTTTTGCAAAAACTTTTTTCAAATGTGACCATGGTGCAATTGCACACAAAATGCACACACAAAAAATTACTGGTGAAGTAGGAAGATAGCTCTTTAATTTCCTGATGACCAGAACCCAGAGTAATAGTCAACAGAGTATAATTGAAATCATCCATTGTAAATAGGTCAGTCTCCCATGGAACTCTGTTTGCTCCAGTGTGTTTTCTTATTTTCATATTGGACATATACAGAGCAAATTACAGTACAGTACTCTATTATCTTTTGCAGATGACAATGGAATTTTTATGAGGATAAATAATAGAGATGCTACAAACCTCCAAACTAATGTTAATCTAATCTTTCAGTGAGCCACAAAAATAAAAAGATGTTAAATGAACACAAGTTCCATCACCCGTGCTATGGCATATCAATATGGAAATCACACAAAATGCAGTCAAATCACACTATAGAAAGAAAAGGCAATACACAAGATTTTAAGAGTAATCACTTTGTAAGATCTTAATTTTAAAGAACACAATGAAGTAGCTATGACAACTGAAAGACAAATGACAGGCTGGATAGCAAGCACATTTCACAAAAATGATGTCAAACCAATGATGGTACTTTTTACAACAATTGGTGGAATATGGTTGCACACTAACATCCATTCAAGTCTGGAGAAGTTGCTGACCTGGAGAATGTGTAGGGAACTCTTACTACTCAAATCCATTCAACAAAACATGCAAATTATAAGGACCTTTTATAATCTTTCAAACTGTTTTCACTAGAGTGCAGGCAAGAGAGATTCATAATAATTTATAATTTACTCTTGCAACACATTAGAAGGACTGGTTCAAAATCTGCACATATGGAAACAACTCCTTACTAGACCAGGAGGCACGATAAAAAGTGCAAAACAGCGATGTTGAAAAGCAGAGGAGTAATGGGTTTACTAAGAGACAATTCTATCAACATTAAGGGGACCAAGACTTTTCAACACCCTCTCTATACATAAGTGGCAAAGCCAGCCAATCTTTCACAGTGTTCAAAAGGAAACTTGATAAACACCTCCAAAGGAAATCTGATTAACTTGGATATAAATTACGTCAGACTGCTAGCATCGGCACCTAACCACTTGACTGACCGGAATACCAACTAGGAGGCCTAATCAGAAACCATATCACAAGGACACTGATCCTTGAAATGACCTTACGGTAAGGTATCATCTACAAATATACTGTATTCATGTACTGATTTTTGTGGGACCCCACAAGTGACTTTCCAACATGATGAAAGCTTCCCTCATATTACTGTTCTCTTTCAGAGTAGATTTCTCATCAATTTCAGTCGTCTAGGGCACTATACATTCAATAATGTTCATTTTTAATCTGATTATTTGTAAGGAACTAATAAATGTTTTTTTATAAATAAAAATAAAATGAAATCCACCCATGTAATTATTTGTTGTTAACAAGATGTTTTCCTTCATATACAGTATTGATCTCACTTTCATCTAATAACTACTTCCAGTTTCTTATTAACCTAATATTGTTTTTATCACAGTTGATTTAGAAAGGTATTCCTGACTGTAGGATTCCCCCTATAAGAACATATAAAGTATGGGGTCACTGCAACAGATCTGTTGGCATATTCTGGTCAGTATCCATCTGGATCCAACCCCTCTTCCTTATATATTGATTGAGCCTATTGTTAAAGCTAGCTAGACCATTTTTTTAATGATGCTGAATGGCAACCTATTTTACTCCTTTGCCAGGGCACTACCAAACCAGTATTTTTATATATCCTTCCTAAATATGAACTACTCCATCTTATAGCCATTTTTACAGGTTCTGACCTGGTGTGATAATTTCAAGATCATCCATATGTCTTCCCTGCTGATACCCTTCATCCACTTGAAGACCCCGATCATGTCTCCCCCTCACCCTGCGCCTCTCCAGGAAAGGCAGGCTGAGCTCCATCAACCTCCCCATGTATGGGCAGTCCTGAATACCTGGGAGTAGTCTAGTCATCCTATGCTGGATTGTCTTGAGGGAATCGATGTCCACTCTGTAACACAATGACCAGAATTGGACAGTGCAGTCCAAGTAGGATCTCACCAAAGCCAAATATAATTGGAGTTTGATGTTTGTGCATTTATGCTGATACTTCTCAATATTTACCTAAGTATCTTATTCTTTTTGTTATGCACATTCTTACATTGCTGACTAGGTCTCAGGCCTTTGAAAAATATGACCCTCTAAGTCTCTTTAAAAACAATAGACCAATTATGACTCCAAAGTCTCTTTAGCAACCAAAGCTCAATTATGACCACGAAGTCTCTAGCAACCAGAGAATTATCATGACCTCAAAGTGTCTTTAGCAACCAGAGCCTAATCATGATCATACAGTCACTTTATTATCTGGAGACCAATCATGACCCCAAAATCTCTTTAGCATCTCGATTTGACCAAATCTGCATCACTCATTCTGTGTGATGCTATCATTTCCCAAGTTTAGAACTTTGCACTTATTTCAGTTGAACTACACCTGCCACTTTTCTTCCTGGTTTGGCAGTGATGAGGTTTTCCTGACATTCTACCAAGGCCTCATTTGAGTTTGTTAATCATTTAATTTTTGTGTTATAGGTAAATTTGGCTTATATTGCTGCTCATTCCAACATTTGGTCATTGATATAAATTATGAATAACAAAGGTCCCAAAACAGGTCCTTGGGGCACACCACTAGCGACATTTCTCCATTCCCTCTTGTGGAATAGTGTCCAAAATGCCTTCTTAAGGTCAAGTAGGAATACATCATAGTTGTTATTGTTGACTGACTTGAACACACTCATGTAAATAGATAGCATATTTGAGAGACAAGATCAACATTGTAAGAGACAATGTTGAGACAATGTCTTACATGAGGCTGTATGTGTCCAGGAATAAGTTATCACAATACAAACATTGTCATAAAATATCCTAAAAAATACACATCCTAACAATTTTTTATATAAATATGTGATAATCATAAAACTGGCATTATCCCTCTATCTCTTTCTGTGGACTGAAGAGTGGTGAATGGAGGTGTAGTGGGTTTGGCTTATGTGTAATTACCAAAGTGTAGTTACAGGATGATAGCTATGCTCATGGTGAGGGTTTAGTGAAGGCTAGGCGGTTGGAGTGATATTGCAGGTTGGGAAGAGATAGTGAGGTGTGGGAGCAGTCTTGGTTGGGGGCTTGGTGGAGGACTGGTTATGGTGGAAGATAGTGGCTAGGTGTATGTTGCCTTGACAGCCACCCATGGTGATAAAACTCTGTTCCTTCAATCTGCCTATCCTTATTGACCCAGCGGGGCTATTAAATGTGAGCCAATAAAAAATAGAAATAACAACCAATATAACCCAATATAAAAAGAGAAATAACACCCCAATTTAAACCAATAATAAAAAAACAACAATATAAGACATTAAAAAGAGAGAGAAATAACCAAAATATTTCCAGCTAAACTGCTATGTGAAATCATGAAATATGACAAAGAAAAATAACAATCAAACATCTTATGAAATACAAAATGTAGCAAATTAAATTTAACCATCAAGGTGCAGTCCTCATTATCATCTCACACAATGCAGTCATAACCAAATAATGATTTATATTTTGCGTTAATGTTTGAATGGCCACGTTGCCCATATGGTTCCAATAACTCAGTGGTGTCTCCAGCAGTCATGGAATGTCACAAAAATAAGCCACACTACATGGACTTCAGCTCTTGGTCTCCCATAACCAACCAAAAAACTTAGCTCTACACATTTATTTTGGCATTCCTTTTACTTGTGCATACCTTCCTTACATTTCAATATGCAGTATTTTGTAAGAAAATGGCAAAAATAAATACATTTTGTTTGGTCCTAACTCCAATCATAATGTCATTTCTGATGAATGCCAGAATGAATGTTGTGCTCTGCTCAGGCCAAACTCAGGGTGGATATATGACTTTTTAGTGTTTCCTCCCTACTTTTGAACACATATCCACCGCTTCATAAGAAAAAATTCAAATAATTATTTTTTTCTGTTTGCTCACAGAAAAGGAGATAATTTTAATGGCAGCTACATACTGAGACAATGATCTGAGTCCCAAAGATAACTTTGTCTATTCAGAGAATACAATACAAAAAATATTAATTTTCTTGGGAAAACTTAAATGACTCAGAATATAGGAGCAAACTTACATAATATACTACTGTAAATTGAGATTAAGACTTCACAAGGTTTCAACTACTGTTCATATAACGAAATTATTATGCAACAAACAAATAATAAAATAAAAATAGTAGTGCTAACCTTGGAGATTTACTAGGCATAACATTCGAGAAATGTATGAAGAAAACCCAACACATATGTAAGGTTTTATCATTAAGAAAATAGTATGCAGAGCTTTATTCAAAAACTTGTCCACTGAACTTTCTGAATTCAAGATATAAGCCACTAAATATGACATTTAAATAAAATGAGCCTAAGTGAAGTAAATATGTAATCGAATCTTTAACTAGATATTTGAATGAAATATGTTGTTAAGTAAAATTAAAGATCTGATTGATCAATAAATTAATATTCTTTGCAAAATATAAAGGCTTGTACAGAGATTTTGATTAACTTACAATGCTTTGCACTTTCAAAATAACAAAAACTTTCCTACTTATCTGTTGATTTTCAGCAAGTCAATTTGTGCTTGGATATTTAGAAACAATAATTCAAAACTATTTTATAATAGAGAAAATCCTATATTTAAGATATTTAAATTAATAAACATTACAATTTAAAACAGAACAATATACTTACTGACAATCATCCCTCGCATGTACACTCTCATCAGAGCAGTAGAAAAACTTTCCATTAAACAGTTGCACAGCAATAACAGCGAAGATGAATTGAAACAGTATGTACACTATGAGAATATTGAACACATTCTTGAGGGAGTTGACCACACAGTCAAACACCGATTTCAACTTTGGTACTCTCTTGATGGTTTTCAACGGGCGGAGAACGCGGAGTACTCGAAGTGATTTGATGGTGCTGAGGTTTTGACCAGTAGTGCTGCCCCTGTACATACACACAAACATACACACAGGTTAGAATTTATCTTACTGGAAAAAACAGAAATGTATCAGGATTCACTGACTATCATGACTTTAAACAGAAGAATATGTTAAGGAGGAAGGGGGTTAAATTTTCCCTGAACATTCTAAAACATCTAATTTTTCTTTAATGCTAATGTGACAAAGTCACAATAGCATTATTACTTGCAGGAGGAGCTATGATTCTGATTAAAATTAAAAAAATAAATACTGTAATTAAATAGATACAAATTTGCTCTAAAAAATCGTAAGAAAAAAATTCAATACAGTGTGTGTATGTGTGAATATGTATATAGCATTATATATATATATATATATATATATATATATATATATATATATATATATATATATATATATATATAATATATATATAAATATATATATATATATATATATATATATATATATATATATATATATATATACATACATACATACATACATACATACATACATACATACATATACACACATACATAGTATACATACATACACATACACACACACTTCCGAGAAGTCTCTGAACTACAACAACACAGGTGAAATACCAATTTCCAAAAACAGGCCAGTGCACATGTAGGTCACGCACTACTCCATTAGGCAAGGCACAAAATACAGTACATGGGTGTGTGTTGTAAAAGCTGTCAGCATTTTAAAGCTACTTTTATTGATTTTTCAAATTTTCCAGTTCTTCGCTCTTTTACTCACTCTCATTCTCTCTCTCTCTCTCTCTCACACACATTTTGCCTGTATCAGGCTAGAAGAGTACCACAGGGTTCAGTTCTCTCACCAGCAATGTTCATTGTATACATAAATGGTCTACCAGAAGGAATACAATATTATATGTACATGTTTGTTGATGCTAAGCTAATAGGGAAGATAAAAGACTTGGGCGATTACCATACCCTTCAAGATGACCTAGACAAAATAAGTGTATGGAACAACACTTGCCAAAATGGAATTCAGTGTGAATAAATGCCATGTTATGGAATGTAGAATAGGAGGAAATAGGCTACACAAAACATAAATATTATAAGGAAAGGCATTAAAGAACTATGACAATAAAAAAGATCTAGGGATGGTTTTGTCACCAGAACAAATAAATGACATTGTGCAAAGCACACATTTTACGCTTTCCAACTTCAGAAACACTTAAATAAATGGATGTTTAAATATTAAAGAAACTGTTCACAACTTTTGTGAGACAAACATTGGAATATGTAGCAGTTGTATGGTGCCCATGTCTAAAGAAGCACATCAATAAACTGGAAAAGGTGGCACGTTATGGTTATGAAATGGCTTCTGGAACCAAAAAAAACAAGAGCTATGAGGAAAGGGTAGATAGAGGTGGTAAATATGCCAAAACTAGAAGATAGAAGAAAAAGAGGGAATATGATTAATACATACAAAATAGAAACAGAAACTGATAAAACTGACGAAGAGGCATTCTTGAAATCTGCAACTTCAAGAGCAAGAGATCATTGATTCACATTAAGAAAACAAGGTGCTGAAAAACTATTAAAATGTTCTCTTTTGTAGAGTGGTAGACAGTTGGAAAAAAAGTTCAGTGAGAAGTCAGAGGATGTCAAAACTGTCAATAGTTTCAATGCGTCTCATGACAAAACGTACTTTGAAGACAGGACACCACGAGTGTAGCTCTCATCTTGTAACTATACTTAGGTAATTACACACTTGAAGACAGAAGGTTTATACACCAACAGATTTACAAACATCTTCCTTGAGATATTCACGTATCAACACATTAAGCAACCAATGAGAATAGGTTAAGGGGATGTTCCATTGATAATAGACCTAATATTTACCAGGAATGAGTTAAGAGATTTCTAATATACAGTACCTGTCTCCAACAGGCAAGAGTGACCATGTACTCCTAAATGGAAAAAACGCAATATGGTACAACACAGAAGATAATGGAGAAAATAAAACAATAGAAAATCTCAACTTTAAGAAAGAACAATACAGGAGTCTAAAATCATTTTTTACTGGAATGGTTTGTTGTTATGTAAGGAAATAAATGAGATATAGGCAAATTTTTGAAAGATATATGAGAAAGGCATCCAAATATTTGTATCAAAACCGAGAAGCACGTTTAGAAAATAAGACTGGTTTAATATAAACTGTACATACATAGAGGTCCAGAGACCAAAAAACAAAATAAAAAATAGAATCAATATATGAAGAGGGCCAAACTCACAAACATACCAGTATTACAAACAAGCAAGAAACAACTATACAGCAGTGAGAAGAGGTAGAAATTAACTTTGAGAAGGGAATAGTAGACAAATGTAGAACAGAACCTGGTCTGCTTTATAAATTTATAAAAAACCAAGTTGCCAATGCAAGATAAAATCCAAAGATTACAGATTCACAGATAAAGATTCACAGAGACAGAAAAGGAAATGTGTGTGAAACACTAAATTAACAGTTTCAAAGTTTGTGCAGGATGAGGGTTTTCAGTACACCAGCCTCAATGCAGACTTTTGATTGGATATTTGAGTGTATAGACATGTCTAGAAAAGAAGATGAAAAACTGCTCAGGAAGGTAGACAAAAATAATGAATTTGAGATTAGTGCCCCACTGCAGATTATCTTCCAAACATCTTTACAAAATATGCAACTTAACTAACATATGGAAAAAGACAAAGTTACAGTCTACAAGAATGGAAACAGAAAAAAAAACAAATAAGTTAGACATTTATTATTGCCAAGTTGTAGTAAAAGCACCAGAAAAAATTATTAAAATGAAGTGGACAGGGTACCTGGAATGTAACAACATAATAGAAGACAGTTTGAATTTTTAACAGGATTGTCTTGCATAACTAATTTACTTAGTTTATATGTTAGAACCATAAAATTGTTGATAGAAGGATAATTTAGGCTATTGCATATATCTGGACTTAAAAGGGAGTCTTGTACAGATTCCCATACAATAGAATTTTGGAAATTAGAACACACTGAAGGGGTGACACGCAGACTTCAAAATTTGATGAGAAAATTTTTAACAAACAAATGCAAGCAGTGATCAGAGACATTGTATTTGACTAGAGAAATTACGCTAGCAGAGTACCTTAAAGTTCAGATCTTGCACTGGTAATGTTCACTATCCATATAAATGATCTACCAGAGGGAATGCAGTTACATGAATATTTGTATAGATGATGCTAAATTGCTTGGGAGAGTCAGGAACTCTGATGACTATTACCCTCCAAAATTACCTAGAGAAGACAAATGAGTGGAGCATCACATGGCAGATGGAATTCAACATAAATAATTTTACATAATGGAATGCAGAATATGGAAGAACAGGCTGCACTTAACTTACTAATTATGTGAAAAGATACTAAAAATTCCAAATGAGGAAATAGATGCAGAAGTGGTTTGGAACAGAACTAGAAGACCACATAAAGAGCAATGTGAGAAGAGCCTATGGTACACTAGCAAATTTCAGAACTGCATTTAAATATTCAATATGAATGAAGAAATATTATAGGAACTGTTCATGCAATTCATGAGACCAAAACTGGAGAATGTAGTAGAGGTGTGGTGTTTATTTATCAAGAAGTACAATATTAAACTGGAATGGGTGCAAAGACATGCTACTAAATGGCTTCCAGGACTGAAAACAAGAACTACAAGGAGAAGCTGAAGGTGCTTAATATGCCAAAGCTAGAAGCTAGAAGGAAAATAAGGTGATGTGATCACTATGTACAAAATAGTAGCGGGAAATGACAAAATAGACAAAGAGGAATTTTTGAACCCTGCAACTTCAAGAACAAGTGGTCATAGATTCAAGCTAAGGAAAAAAAGGTACCAAAAACATAAGAAAGTTTTCTTTTGCAAACATAGTGCTAGACAGTTAGAATAAGCCAAGTGAGAGGACTGTGGACACCAAAACTGTAAGTAGTTTCAAAGCATCACATAACAAAGAGTACTGGGAAGACAGGACATCAAGAATGTAGTTCTCATCCTGTTACTACACTTAGGTAATTACACACACGTGCACAGGTGGGCAAAATTTGTGTGAAAAATAATATGGCAAAGATCATAGCCAACACAGCTGGGCTGTGCATGAAGATAAACAAACCTCAGCAAGCCAATTTAGATAATCTGGTCCAAGTTCAGTGAGATCATAGTATATAAGCTTATATAGACACAAAAGGGTTAAGAAAATAATAAATCTCAGTAACAGAGCAGATGAAGAGAAAATAACTTCTGAATAAACCTATACTGCCAATCTTAAAAGGGCTGCCAATTTCTCTGTTGATACAGAAAATTACGAATTGCAATTCTTAGGATTCGCTGAAGCAGACATGATGCAGGAGGTTTTTTATTTGGCTAATAATATTGAACAGAAATAAATTAATGCTGGCAAAACCATACCATTAATTTTATAAAACACTGTGATTATAAGTAAAGGAGTAACGTCATTGGTGGAGACTAGCCATATTTTGTAAAGATAAATTACATTAACTTCCGTACTGCACGTTAGTTTAATATGGTGCACGTAAAATAAATTATTCCTTCCAAATTTTTTCTTCTTATACTGTTAACCCTTGAACAGCAGCTATATTAAGATGGTCATTCCTGCTTATGCACAAAAAACCAGCGTTGAATGTAATGAGACACCATATTCTGGGTGAGACCCGGAGGCTCCCTGGAGCTTATCCAGGCTGGTATGTTAATGTCAGACTTTGGCATCAGCCATGTGTATGGTGTTCTGTGGGCCTACCGGGGACCACGAGCCAGAACCTGGCCCCCTCAGAGAGGCATGGGGGAGCAATAGAAACCCCCGTGTCGTTGGAATCATTCTTATGTCTGCCATCGACTGGGTCAGGCACCCAGAAAGGTAAGCGTCCCAAAACAAACCCCTATTCTGGTGAAAATTGCTACCAAAAGTCGAACAAGTGGATAGAACTCCCAAAAACGAAGCGAGCAAACCGTCGAAGCCTCGCACTGCACCACTCAAGCGTGCGGGAACAACAAAGGAATGCCAAACCTCCAAAGCACACACAGGGCAGTCCGCCAGGCAGAACGACTCTGGAACCTTGTAACGGACCCAGAAAGGGAACGACGGTCCAAACCTGGAAGAAGACGGATCCATAAGCGAGTACTGTAGAATAACTCCTGGCTCTCGCACCCCTGGAAGACATCCACCAGACTTTATCTAAAACACAGTGCTGAAAAATCCCTGGAGCCAGAGCACACAACCTCTGCCTCTAGCATCAGCCTTAGAACTGACGGGTGGATGGCCGGTGCAAGGGTCTGGGACTCCTCCTTGCCCTTCCCAGGGAGGGGGGGGGAAGCTGCGCAGACAGCGACGCGGCGACGTGTGATGTCATGCTCGTTTGCTCATTACTTTTTGGGGAGTTCTATCCACTTGTTCAGCTTTTGGTAGCAATTTTCACCAGAATAGGGGTTTGTTTTGGGACGCTTACCTTTCTGGATGCCTGACCCAGTCGATGGCAGACATAAGAATGATTCCAACGACACGGGGGTTTCTATTGCTCCCCCATGCCTCTCTGAGGGGGCCAGGTTCTGACATGTGGTCCCTGGTAGGCCCACAGAACTCCATACACATGACTGATGCCAAAGTCTGACATTAGCATATCAGCCTGGATAAGCTCCGGGGAGCCATAGGGGCTCCCACCAGAAAATAAAATAATTTAAACAATTTTTCATTATAGAACTACTAATTCCTATGCAAGATGTAAGAAAAAGATAAAAATATGTAAATATTAATCTTTTTACTTGGTGGATGCACTCTGGAAAATAACGCAATGCAGGCTATGTGGTCTGGCATCTGTCAACAAACGATGCCCAACTTTGCTGACCCTGAGGTATGCCA
This sequence comes from Procambarus clarkii, assembly GCF_040958095.1. Classification (NCBI taxonomy): domain Eukaryota; kingdom Metazoa; phylum Arthropoda; class Malacostraca; order Decapoda; family Cambaridae; genus Procambarus; species Procambarus clarkii. The sequence goes on from NC_091209.1 coordinate 18,111,996, forward strand.
GACATTACTCCTGTGTTATCCTTGGATGTTTCACTCATTGTTTATTGCTTGTTTCTCTTTATTTACAAGAGTATGTGTGTTGAAAACTTGATAAATCACATAATTCTCATAATAAATGATAATGTTTCAATTGATGATTAGTTTAACTGGCATACTCAAATACAACCATATAGAACAGTGAAAATGATATGAACATAATATTAAATGGTGTAAACTCTGGGTGATGATATATGGCCTAATTGGGACCATATGGGCAAGAGTTTAGATTGAAAGAAGGACATAAGCCACCAATGTTGCACCCACAGATGACAGGGTCTTAGTACATGTAATGCATGATAACAGTTCAATTGATGATTGGGTTACCTGTATACCTTATTACAACAATACGGAATTGGGAAAACCATATGAACATTGTTGTATACATATCATGTAATTATGATGGAATTTTATACAATGACGATGACTACATTCACCTAATAACATTCATAAAGATAACTGCATTCACATAGTAACATAACCATGAAACGATAGCAAGATTTTTTCATGAGTCAAGGTAAACTCTAATATATCCACAAAAGTGATTACAATATATCCTTAATTGCACATGGAGGGCTTCGCGCCAGGGCTTCTGGTGTTGGGCGGGCTATGCCGGACCCCTCAAACCTGCACCACTCAGTTGTTATCAGCCATTACATTAATTAAGCTTGTTACCAGCAGTCGCCAATTACTGTTAACTCAGTTACCCTGTTTGTGGTCGTCATTAACTTCATCAGTTATATTATAATTTGTTCAGAGTTAGTTTACTTGTTAACTTACTTATTTTACATGAAGGCTAATTATTCACATCAATTATACATCTTATTAATATTATTTATCGTTTACAGTTAATTTACTTATAATACTTTATATATCTATGGTGTATAATTTACGATTAATAAATTTAACTATATTGATCATAAATAAATAATTTTACCCCAGTACGAGTTCAGTCACCCTACCCATAAATCGTTATTTGCATCATACATGTAAAACCCAGACAATAATTGTTTAAATTGCCATATGACAATAACCGTACTACCCCACGAATCAACACATGACAATAACCGCTGTCCATGGGTCACTTTCCTGATCATGTATACATAAAAAAAAACGCGAAAAAATAACACTTACTTTGACTGCAGTGAAGGGAAGAAGTTGGTGCGTGATATCATGAATGCCTGTACACTTGTGGTGTAGTCTTCAGAAGTGCGTCGTGCAGCCGATTCGAGACAGATGAGTTGCCACAAATTTTTATGTGATAATTTATTACTCACTTTATAGTGTTTTCTTCTTCTTTTGTTGTTGCTATCTTATGCATATGGATGTCATTTATGATATCTATAGAGTAGTATGTGTGTATTGTTCAAATTAATAATTATACACGTGCCACTAATGTGTCCATTAAAAATGTTGTAACAATATTACTCATTCAATTTTCATTTTATTTCAAGTTTACACTGTCTCACACGCTATTCATCACTGTATTAACCATTGAGCACTTCATGAGTGTGTGAGAATCACTTAAGTAGTCAATGGCACAAAAGGCAACTTTGCTCTCTACAAACCAGGTACACACAGATTTTCACCTCCTATCTCTTGATTGCGTGTACTTGAAAACAATGCAAGCAAGTTTACCTTTGCCACTTGTTCCCATATTTGGCATAAAACCAAGCTTGTGTAGTGCAAGATAGTCTTTGGATGCCAGTCTGTCTAGAACAGCATGAGGCACTGTTGACACAAACTCTCATCACACCACTGCCCTCCTGTCAAACTTTACAATTAATTGTGACAAGAGAGCAAGAGTAAACGTACTGAGTGGTGGTTTCCTTGCTTGATTTCACCAAATACATGTTGAAACAGTTCGGTACTGTTACGTCCACAAGGTAAAAACTATTTCTTAGTTCATGAAATCAGTGTCAACATAATTCTTGGCAACATGGGTTCAGAACAGGACGCTCCAGCCTATTACAACTGCTAGACTGCTATGACATGGCCTTAGATGCCATGGAAGACAATAAATGCTGATGTAATACAGTATACAGATTTCATAAAAGCCTCTGACAAATGTGACCATGGTGTTATTGCACACAAAATGCACACTCAAGGAATTACTGCCAAAGTAGGGAGATAGATCCTTTACTTCCTATCAAACAGAATCCAGAGTGTCAACAAAGTAAAATTTGAATTGTCTACCATGAAAAGCAATGCTCTCCAAGGTACCATTCTTGCTTTGGTACTTTTCTTCGTCTTCATATCAGACTTAAACAGGGATACAAACTAGTGCTGTATCATCCTTTGTAGATGATACTAGAATTTTCGTGAGAGTAGACAATATCGACAACACAGCAAACCTCCAATCTGATGTTAATCAAGTGTTTCAATGGGCCGCAAAAAATATCATGATGTTTGATGAGGACAAGATCCAATTACTGCACTACTGTATTGATAAAATAAAAAACATCAAAGCAGAAACCACATATAAAACACAGTCAAACCAAACATCGAAAGAAAAAGAAATGCAAAAGATTTAGGAGTATTATGTCAAAAGACCTTACTTTTAAAAAACACAACAAAGTTGGTGTCACAACAGCAGGAAAAAAAGACAGATTGGATAACAAGAACCTTTAAAACAAGAGATGCCATGCCAATGATGATACTGTACTTTTAAAACCCTAGTGCTTTCTAGAGTGGAATATTGTTCCACACTAAAAGCCCCACTCAAAGCTGGAGAAATTGCTGACATGGAGAGAGTGCAAAGCTCCTTTACCACATGGATAAAAAAATTTCTGACAGAAAAATGTGGGCAGTAATCAGATAGAGGCAATGTATCGGACTGGAGAAATGTCACAAGTGGAGTATCACAGGATTCAGTTCTTGCACCGGTAATGTTCATTGTCTACATAAATGATCTACCAGATGGAATACAAAATTATATGAATATGTTTGTTGATGATGCTAAGATAATAGGGAAGATATGAAACCTAGAAGATTGTCATGCCCTTCAAGAAGACCTGGACAAAAAAAGCATATGGGGCACCACTTGGCAAATGGAATTTAATGTGAATAAATGCCATGTTATGGAATGTGGAATAGGAGAACATAGACCACACACAACCTATAAATTATGTGAGAAATCTTTAAAGAATTCTGATAAAGAAAAAGATCTAGGGGTGGTTCTAGATAGAAAATTATCACCTGAGGATCACATTAAGAACATTGTGCGAGGAGCCTATGCTACACCTTTTAACTTCAGAATTACTTTTAAATATCTTTACCATTGTGATCATTGCTGTCTTATATGTGCTGTCAATCTGCTGTATGGTGTCTATTAATCTTGTTTAAATTACTAATCAAGCTGTCAATGTAATCAATCAGAGCTTTAATATAACAATGTGCTTTAATATACTTACTTATCTCTCTCATCTCATTTTTCTCTTGTAATGTATCTTTCATTTATCAATTCTGATTGAAATTACCTACTTAAAATTATCTGCTAGATTAAGGACTTGCCCGAAACGCTGCGCGTACTAGTGGCTTTGCAAGAATGTAAATACTGTTCTATCCAATGTATTCTCACAAACCCAATGTACCTTCTTGTATATATATAAATAAATAAATAAATAAATAAATAAACATGGATGGCGAAATACTAAAGAAATTCGACTTTTTTTTAGACCAAAGTTGGAATATGCAGCGGTTGTATGGTGCCCATATCTTAAGAAGCACATCAACAAACTGCAAAAGGTACAAAGACTTACCACTAAGTGGCTCCCAGAACTGAAGGACAAGAGCTACGAGGAGAGGTTAGAGGCATTAAATATGCCAAATCTAGAAGACAGAAGAAAAAGAGGTGATATGATAACCACATACAAAATAGTAACTAGAATCGATAAAATTGATAGGGAAGAATTCCTAAGACCCGGAACTTCAAGAACAAGAGGACAAAGATTTAAACTAACTGAACAAAGCTGCTGGAGAAATAAAAGAAAATTCACTTTCACAAACAGAGTGGTAGACGGTTGGAACAAGTTAGGTGAGAAGATGGTGGAGGCCAAAACCATCAGTAATTTCAAGGCATTATACGACAAAGAGTGCTGGGAAGACACGACACCACGCGCATAGCTCTCATCCTGTAACTACACTTTGGTAATTACTAGAATCCAATTGATAAAACATCTAAATTATTTGGATCATCTAAAAATTTAAATCTATATTTCCTAGAGTGCAGGCAGGAGAAATGCATAATATTTTACACCAAGAAAATATTAGGAGGACTGGTTCCAAATCTGCACATAGAAATAAGAGCACACAGGACCAGAAGGCATGACAGGATGTGCAAAATAGTCCCACTGAAGAGCAGAGGTGCAATAGGCATACAGAGAGAACTCAATCAACTTCAAAGGCTAAGACTTTTCAACACTCTTCTGCACATACGAGGCATAATTGGCCGACCTCTCACAGTGTTCAAAAGAGAACTCTACAAGCACCTTCAAAGGATACCTGATTAACCAGGTTGTGACTCATCTGTCTGGCTGCGAGCAGCTGCATCAAATAGCCTGGTGGATCAGACCAACAACCAGAAGGCCTTGTCAAGAGACTAGGCCATGGGGATATTGATCCATGGAATCTTCAACAGGTAGTCAACAGGTAGGTTTACTTCACAGTTTTCCACACACACACACTCGACAACACCAAGCACCCTGTCAAATTTATCTACCAATCTCATGTTTATATTGCTGTCCATGACAATTTGTTTTATACAATTTCTCACGTGATGCAAAGTTCACTTTGCCACTGTCTACCATTTCACCAGTGTAAATTGTTGACAACATATTCAGTTCATGTCTGTCTTTTTCATTGCACTGATTCTTGTCACTTTTCTCAGCTAACAATCACCTACTGCAATACCTGTAAAAAACACAGGCATTCCTCTCTCCTATGTACCTTTACTGTGTCATAGACTCCAGTCTTATTGTTCAAGTAGGAACATAGTTAGCAAGGGGTAGGTTATAATCATTTTCAGTGTACATAATATACCCCTTATAAGGACATAGGCTATTAAGTCCTGTATGGATATGAACTTTGGATACTACTCATAAGCGGGAACAATGTATCAACACCCATCCTTGCTGAAGATACATTACATGGAAATATAGAGTCTGCCCTATAATAATTACTATAGTAAGTAATTAAGCACACATACCTGACTAGAAACATACATTCTTCTCCCTGCTCCCTGTTGACTACTTATTGATGCTTCTGAGGATCAATGTCCCTGCAGCCTGGTTTCTTACCAGGCCTCCTGGTTGCTGATCTGATCCACTAGGTTGTTTGATGTGCCTGCTTGCAGCCTGATGTACAAGTCACAGTGTAGTTGATCAGGTATCCTTTGAAGGTGCTTGTCAAGTTCTATTTTGAACACTGTAAAAGGTCAGCCAGTTATGTTCCTTATGTGTAGGGAAAGAGTGTTGAAAAGTCTTGGACATTTGATATTGATCGAGTTCTCTCTCAGTGTTCTTATTGCACCTCTGCTCTCAATGGGGCTATTTTGCACATCCTGCCATGCCTTTCTGGTCTCATGGGGTCTTATTTCTATGTGCAGATTAGGAACCCAGTCCTAATATTTTCCAATTGTAAATTATTATGTATCTCTCCCACCTGCAGTCTAGGGAATACAGATTTAAAATTTTTTGGCTGGGCCAATCAATGTTAAGATATATAAAACCAGGAAAAATAATAGTTTCTATCTTTAAAGTAGGTTTATTTTTAAGTCTTAGAAGTTAACTTTACAAATAACTACTGAAATTTAGGTATTTACTTAACAAGCCATAAAGTATTAAAATTGATTGATGGTCCATCATCATCTAGGATGTTTTATTTTATTTATATATACAAGAGTTCTTACATTCTTGCACAGCCACTAGCACATGAAGCATTTCATGACTTACTCCAGTACTGTAATATGTAATTTCCATATACTGTACTTTAACAGCATGACAATTACATAAATATTGTCACCGCAATTAGCTGCCATGAGGGGTAGATCACCAATGCGTCTGTTGATGATACAGAGATGTCGGCTCTACCACACACCCACCACCAGAGTGAACGAGTGCATACCTATGTTTTATCTTGCCAATCCAAAGGGTTCCAATGTTTATCTGTTTTCAAAAAATATTTCTTTTTATATCTTATTTTGTTTAGATATGGTTTTCTGCATTTAACACATTTTCCTCATGTTTCCAGTCACAGAATGTACTTGGAACTGTTTCATTATCAACTTTATGCACGTGCTAATGTAATTTTTGAAGGAACAGTTCTCTCATGTGAGATACACTACCATGCGAGTGCAGAGGTGGCTGCTGAACTGGCAGGATTTTCAAATGTTCCCTTCATCATGCTATCACAGTTTCAAATGTTTACTTCACCATACTTGCACTATCTCAAGTATACCTAACAAAAACTCCTTCCTTACAAATCTCACTGGAGACATGTAATGACTGGTACAGGTATATGAAGTCTAGCATTTATTTTTATTATGGTAAATGTTTTGTTTAAGTTAAAATGTTGTTTATTTATGTTAATTTTTAAGTTTCATTTGTCAGTGTTTACAAGTATGTTAAATTGTGTATTAGAGAATGTTTATGCCTCTGTGTGTAAAGCTTTTCATGAGGGTAGCGTCCCTGCACCCACCACCAAGACAGAGAGGACCCTGACTTGAGTGAGTGAGGGGGAGGAGGTGCTCGTGAGATGCCCACTTCACTGTTGTGAGGTTATTTATCTCGGGTTTCCTCAGTGTGATTGAGTAGTCAATCTGTTGAGTGAGAAATGATTTCCACAGTGCATTATGTCCCATTCCCTGAGTTTTTTAATAAATGTAATGTATGCACACGTTTGGTTTGCTTAAGTTCTGCCAATTCAAAATACATAACTGTACTGGTCATAGTATTTCCTCTCATGTCTGAGGTGCATCTTTATAATTTATATTTGTTCTGTATTTCAATTTAAAAATAACATACACGTACTGCAAGTACTCACCTAATAGTGCTTGCGGGGGTTGAGCTCTGGCTCTTTGGTCCCGCCTCTCAACCGTCAATCAACTGGTGTACAGGTTCCTGAGCCTATTGGGCTCCATCATATCTACACTTGAAACTGTGAATAGAGTCAGCCTCCACCACATCACTTCCTAATGCATTCCATTTGTCAACCACTCTGACACTAAAAACCTCTCTCATGACATGTACTTCCCAAAAACTGGGGTTTGAGCAATACCATCTTTGTTCCAATAATCCTGGATGACGTGTTTCACAAAACATCTTATCATCATACACAGCGCAAGAAACACACATATTGTACATTTCATCAATTGTCGTATATTTCCAATGTATTATACATGAAGCTGGTAATAAGCAAAATGTAATACGTTGCAGTGAATAGCAGTTTATTTCATCAACAGGATGGGTCATGAATGGTTCATCAAAATAAACCATAAAATATTGACTTTCAGTCATATCATCACCAGTTACAGGAAAATGGCTGTATCACCAACATCTGTATCATCAAATGTTGGTATTTCTGGTACAAATGTCTCACAATCTACCCACACAAGTATACCTGTGCTGCTTGTAGTGGCGCCACCACCACCACAGCTCCGTTTTCTTATACTAAAACTCTGTTGGCCAGGAGATGAAGCTCTTCTACATTGTATAGGTTGTCCACAAAAAGTTGAAGTGGAGGCCACACTGTCCTCATGGGTGAAGACATGCCAGTGCCTCTGACACAGCGAATCTTCATCTGGTAACATCACCATGAGAGCCGCTAACACATGGTTCAACTATGGTACTTGTATCAGAGCCAATGTCACTGAGCCCAGGAAAATAAAAAAGGCATCTACATTATCATGGCATTCAAAAATGGTAGATGGCACAGGTGGTGATAATATTGGCAGTGATGTTGACCTCCATCGGTGCGGTGGGGGTGGCAAGATACCTGTACTGTACACGCTGCCTATATCATTCTCATCGATGTCTGTATCACTTATATCTGATACTTGTGTTAGGTCAACATCAGGTGTTGGGTCATCAACATCACTATTACAGTCCTCTTGAAACAATATGTTCTTCATATCATTCTCAGAGAGTTGTTTTTCAACCACACGCCCCATGGGAGACCGGGAGCTAGATGCGCATGCATCAGCCATGGTTGCTTACTCGAAACTGAGCCTACTTGCCGACAAAATTTAAAATAGAAAAGGTAGATATCTCATAGTGTTTGTGAAGGCGCACTTTGTTGTAAAAGAATTTAAACGCTGTAATCCATGATATGTAGAGTTGGTAGCTCTGGAGATTAGAAACCATTAATCAAAATTAACAATATTATCATAAGTGACTGCACCCACACCACCAAGAATAGTGGCACCTACAAAATCGGGATCACATCACTTTGGACCCATTCTGGATTTGTACGAAATTCTGGTTTCCAAAAATTGCCTTTTCTAGGGGTGTTTATCACCAAATTTCCACAATTTTCCTTATAATAAGTGATATAATATGTTTCAAAACATTCAGACATACAAACATTATATACATTTTATATGCATAAAATAATAAATATGCAAAAAAAAAAAAAAAAATTATTTGGTCACTTACCTTTTTTAACAGCATAGGCTAGTTTTGACAACATCTAAGCAGCAAAATGCCTTTATAGCACTATGTCATGATGTCTAGTAAATTAATGTAGCCACCCTAAACTGGCATTAAAGTCCTATGCCCATGGTTTCTGACGTTCTTACAGCTACAGACTTACTATGTACCACCAATAGGCAACTCCATACTAGAATGCTGTGCAAATCGTTGGTAAACAGCATTATCCAAATCCCCAAGCTTAGATATCAATGTTTTAATGTCATTTCTCTTTCCACCACTACTTCATTATATTTATAATCTTAGTTTGCCTTCTTAATGTCAAACATCTTTAATACCAATACCATACTCCAATGACAGCCACACTCGCATTTCTCTTATAACTAAGCCTTCTTACCTATGGTAAGGAAATTTTACTTACCCTTGCTTGATGTACTCACACTCGTCTTACAGCACAACATGGCTTCAACTGACATATATTACCATCAAAGAAATGCTAGTTAAACTGCTTGAGTAACAAAAATTCAAACCACCCAATCACACACAAGGAAAATACAAGTTTGCTACAAATTCCCTAAAAATTTGTATAATTTATAGTGTAACACAGGCTTAGTAAAATATTCCTAAATATAAATGCATTGCAGTGTGTCCTTGCTTGAACGAACTATATAAGGCGAGGCCATTTCGTTCCATAAGGGATTTCATTTGACCCATCAGCTCCCAAGCAAATCCCTCACCCCCCAGGAAAAAAATCAGAAGGCCTACATCCGCTATAATGCATATAAAGGTTTGTAACTTACCTTACCAGGAAAGTAGTGTAGTGAAATATCTTCATAAATAGCCATAAAGTACATTTAGGTAAGTACAAATCCATCATAAAACATCTTTCAAGTTTATATTAAAAAAATAAAATTCACTGAAAATTTATTGATGATGTATTTATCATTCTGAACATGGTAATAGAGCAATCATCAGTGCAAAATTCCACATCAGTCATAACTATATGACAATTATTGGTGGGCACAAATACTGTATTACATAATGGCCAGGATTTAAACAAATTATCAATCAAACTATATAAAGATTCACAAAAAATTCATTATGAATTCTTCCTTTTGATTATGGCATATGATAAAGTTATCATTTGCAAACAATCTGATATAAATCCAGTATTGAATGTAATGAAACGCCAATTTCTGGAGGAGCCCAGTAACTCCCTAAAGCTATGTTCCTGAGATTGCTTCATACTAAAAGGTCAGAGTAGCTATGGATAGCTCTGTTAGGCCTACTGGGAATCAACACCAGAACATGGCCCCCTCAAAGAGGTGCAGAGACCAGGTGACAAACAACCACCTCATTACAGGAAGCCTCCAGAAAGACAGAGCAGCTTTACAGACCACTAGAGGGTTGACAGAAAACGAAGCCTCATTTGGACTCAGAATTCTCGATTGTGAGTCGAGAATGAACCTGACTGTACAACATGTTCCCCAACAATTCCGCAAATAATTTATCCCCAAGTTCATGTGGGATCAATGGGAATATTCAATTGCATGCAATATAACTTCTGAGAATTTGGAGCAACTATATCACTCTTAATACAGTTGTTACAGTATAAATGTGACATGATGGAGTGTGGGGAAAAGTGTGGCCGAACCACTTCAACGCCAAACAAACCACCACCAAGCCACATGGAACAAGGGATTCACTCAAGACTCATAAGTACCGATTACCACCACTAGGCGGCCCAGCCCTGGCTTCCAGCCTTCTACCAAAATCAGTTCTGGACATGAACAAACCCACGACGAGCTGACAAACCTGGAAGGGGAAGGGGGGATGGGGGGAACAACCAGGACTCCTTCAGAAATGTGCATTTCATTACAGTCAACACTGGGTTTCAGAAGCTAATCTAATCACAGAGAACAAGAAAGGGACTTACCAGGGAGGAGAAGAGGCAGCAGTCACATAAGATGAAGAAGACACACCAGTCCAAGTGACATAACTTAATGCCACACATGACCAACTGGGCCCAGGAATGTTAACCATATAACAGACCACAAGCGCCATGTTATAACACAAAACCCCCAAGCCCAAATATTAGCCCCGCGATGTTTATGTTTGATTGGCCCTATCCCCTTACCCTTTGTTTGATTGCCCCATCACCTCGCCCCACACTCCTTAAACTCCTTCACATGTATATTTAACAAAAAATTGTACATCATGTATTCATTCTTTACAGGAAGATGTTGCAGAGAGGGGAAAAAAATTGTAGAAAATAAATCTTTCAATAATTATTAGTTTCTTTATCATGAATTTTGGTACCTTGATTGCTCTTCTTAATACTGATACTAAGAAAATGGTTAGAAGCATAGAAAGCTTACACTATAAGATCAACAATGCCAGCAATGCCTTCATATTTAACCAAATATGTTTAAATGAACTCCTGCTGCTCTAGTGTTTGTGTGTATTATATATATATATATATAAATAAATATATATAAAACCAAAACTAATTTTCCCCATAAGATATAATGTGAATTGAATTAATCTGTTCCACACCCTTCAAAATATTAACTTAAAAATACATTTTATACATACTACTACTTATATTTTGTACTACAGTATGTACAAGTATATCTTACCTTTATTAAGGACTCTTGTTGGCGTATGGAAGACGGTGAGGAAGGGTGGAGGAGAAGAGATGTTGGTGTTTGGAAGGGCAGTCCCCTTCTATTATTACGGCAGTGATGGCATTTCTGGGGTACTCTCTCTCTCTCTCTCTCTCATGTTTTGCAGGCAACCCACTAGGACCTGGTTGTGGCTCACTGCTTGCTTGTCTTACTAAGAATCTGTCTATAGACACTTGTTTTTCCCTACATTTTAACACTTGTCTGTAGTGAGACATGACATTGTCTGACTATGAATGATCTCGTTTTTCCTCTAATCGTCTTTGTCACAACTATTTTCTTAGGTTGAACTTTACCACTGACTTTCTTGGAATACCATGGGGTGATATATAATAAAAACTTTTATGTTTAGAAACCAAAAAAGCACAAAAACAACGAAATTATACCCATATACATAATGACTGTTTAGGATCAGTTTTAAGTATTAGACAAAGTGTTTTTCCACATCTTGCCTGAAACGCTGTGTGTATTGGTGGCTATAGGCATAGTACATGTATGTACTAGCTCTATCTAGAAATCCAACATTCTGTATGTAACTCATTTTGAATGTATGTACTTTTACCTGAATAACATTATTAATATTATTATTATTATCATCATCATCATCATTATTACCACTACAGTATTATTATTTACAAATGATTGTATTATTATGTGCTAATATATTAAAAGTATTATAAAGCAAATTATTCTTGTTTTAATGCTATTTAAAATTTAATCTATTTTGCCTTTAAAGTATCACTAATAAAACTTCTGTTAAGATTTCATCATTCACTTGTTTCAATTAGATTTTTTTTTGTCTGCTGGTGATGTTTTCACATTTGCAATATTATGTGTGTGTGAAAGTTTTTAATACTTTTTATTTGTAGATATCTGTGGAGAAATATGACATATTAGGTGTCTTGGACAGTCTTGGACAAGATATTTTAGAGAAGTGGGTGGCCCAAGAGTTGGGAGGATGTGCAAACCTGGCAGCCCAGGAGACAGACATCTCTAAAGGTAGCAGGGTTCAGGTAAAGTCTGTCAGTATCACAGAATGAATGTAGTCAAGTCAAGAAGAACATGCAATTATGGTGGCACAAGGCAGCAATCTACAGCCAGCCCGAGCCGGGGCTCTAAAATAATTAACTAAGAAGGGGTATTTAAAGCCCAGAGAGATACCTAGAGGCCCTTGGGATAACCCATGGTCACTGAGACTCTCATTAAATCAACTAAGACATGCAGCTATAACCTGTATATTTGTCTCATCACTGGAGTTGTTATACCGGCAAATTAGAATAGACCTTGTCCAGGAGAGGCTTAAATGTTAGGACTTGTTCCCGAAGTTTCTTAGTCCAACTTTCTACAGTTTGAATGTGCAAATCTTTAACCCAAACCTCTTATATTATACCTTGTCATGCTCCTTTAAATATTGGCATAGCAATGGCAGAAAAGCTGATGAGTAAAACGGTAGTTGCAAGGATATTGAAATAAATTAATGATAATATGTATCAAGTGCAAAATGCATACACCAGGAATCATTATAAATAATATGGGAATAGATAAGTCCTCTCACTGTCACTAAAGATTATCATCCATGGTTTCCTCACTTACTTCAGTTGCAGGGAGGGTCTGCAGAAGGAAAGAAGACATAAGCTTATGAACCCTGACCCTACAAGACGTTTACTTGTTACAACCAAAGTAAGGCTTTACAGACATCAGATGCTGGGTCTGTTTGGTCAACATATATCATATGTTTAAACCTACATAGCATAGAAAACATTATAGAGGCCACTTTATTTATCTTAAAAATTAATTTAAAATCTAGTTTGCCAATTGAGGCCAATATATAGTGTGTAAAGTTATTCTTCATCAAGGCAAGAGGAACAACCAAATCCAACAAAATATGTCTGATAATTTCACTATCCAAGGATGGACAAGTATATTAATTTGGTAAATCTTAGCATAGGGATCCTAAGGAAAATTATTGTAATGTTACCCAAGAAATTCCAATTACAAGAAACCTGTCCTGAGACTTGCACAGTCATTTTATAAAGAGTTGTGCCCACATTTTGCTGAACAGCTTCTTAGTTAACTAATATAAGACAATAAGAGCAATATTAATGAAAAATCCTTATAAAACCATTTTCTTTTTTTACATTTGTTAAGCACAAAAAAAATCTGGGTGTATGAAAACTGTTAACTTATTTATATTTTATACATAACCTAATTATTACTACAGTATTATTATTTTGGTTGAGTGGTCTTAAAGATTCCTCCTATGGTTTCCTATAGCTGAAGATAGGAAACCTGTTAGGCATATTGAGGTCCCCTGAACAAAACTGCTGATGACCCCCACAACAGTTGCCTAACTATCAGGTACCTGTTTACCGCTAAGTGAACAGCAGCACTAGGTGAAAAGAAATATGCCTACCTACAACTATTCTGTCTGCAGATCAAACCTAGGATCCTTGGTTGCGAGCCAAGGACATTGACCACTGACAAGTTTGACATCTTAAATACAATGCTGTATTTGAATTTATCTTATCCATGAACTTCTTCTTACAATATTACAATACTGTATATTAAATCAGTGTACAATGCATTAGAATCTAATATGTTATACCAGATGAGACACAAATCCAAGTCAAGATATTATGTAATTGAAATGAAAAATATCTTTATAAATGTTTGATAAATCTTACGTGCATTATAACTAAAAATTAAAAGAGAAATACCCAATAAATTAATGAGTGATTTAAATCTCCTAGTACAAAATTCAAGTATTTTAAAAATGAACTATTAATTCCCTTCAGTATTTAGTAAAAACCTGCAACACTATATACCATCTATTCCAATCACAGAGGTATAAACCAATCTTAGACAAATTTGAAAATGAATGGGAATATATTTTGTTCATTTTCTCACTTTTTTTTTTGGACAAATTTATTATTATAAGTAAATGTTCTCTTGGTTGATAACTCATAGTGATGTTATGTAGTCTAACATTAATCATAGGTTAAACTAAACATTTTATGACAATAAAAATGTGTTATGTATTTTGATATAATTAGTTATAATTCTGTCCATACTCTCAAACCATAATTTAAATAAAACTAATATCCCGGAAATATTTTATGAGACATTTTAAGGCAAAATGCAATAACATACACAATACCTATTTTGAGATCCAAAACACAGCGTAACGAGAAAGGCAAATTATCATAAATCATCATCAGCTTATCATAAGCTTATAAAGATATCTGTAGTTGTTGTTTGTTATGAGTGAATTTTGCATTAGATCACCAGATTATTTACTATGAACAATTTTAATATAATTACTTGTAATTTTAAAGGAAAAAATATTTTCATTAATGAACTACAAACAATGTCGAGAAGTTGCCAGTAAATTTGTATAACCAATATACTTGAGAAAGCAATAATTAAGGCTTCAAATTAATATACTACGGAATAATGAAACAGATAAACCTTAAATTATCATCACTGTATCGAGACATCTAATTGAATCTACCGACGTGCTTCACTAATGAACAAAATGTATGAAGTTCTCCCTCAAATTCCAGATTTGGGGGTTTTGAGATGCGTGAAAGCTATAAATTTATATGATGATATCAGTAGTTCATCTAAATATGAGTTTGAATATGCATACCCTGATATATATATATACTTCACATAAAATTTACAAAACTTATATTAGGCATTTAAAAACCACAATAACCAAAAACATGAACTGCTTAAAAATAACCTCTTAACCATTTGACAACAGCTTACTGCATGTGATATTTTGCTTACCTAAAATGAATACAGCTTATCTCATATGACTTTTTCACTATAGATATTTAAGGAAATTGTGTTTTGCTAGTCTTTATAGTTACGAAAATTTGACATACCTGTGGATATTACAGTATTAATTAATAAAATTTTTAACTTTATTATTACACAAAAATCAATACAAAATATTTTGAGCATTTGGCCTCTAAAATATTTGTTCACAATTAGTTTGAACTCATTTGTAATATTTGGTACTTTGTTGGTTCAGCCAGGGATGTACCATGTGTTGTGTCTACTGGTTGCTCTCCCACTGCCACCTTCGTGCCTCTGATTCTGCTTCGGTGGATACCTTGTGGGTTCATCTTGTTTTCTTGATCCCCTGTTCCAAGGTTCATCTTTCCCAGGAAGTCCGCAATTTTATTTAGTCTAGCTAGTATGCAGTCTATCCTCAACCCATAATATTAGGAAGTATGCCTCTCTTTTGGCAGTGTTTGCAAACATGTCCAGGCTGATATTTGGGCAAGGAGGTTTTGGAGGTTGAGCAGGGTTCTGGCGGCCTGTTATATGGTGAATGTTCCTGGACATCAGCGCTCTTGTGTGGCTTTGGGTTGTCTCTCTCTGCTGGGAGTGTCATTCTCATTCTGACTACTGTGGTGCTCCCTTCTCCCTCGTATGTTCCCAGGTTTTCTTTCTTTCCTGTGGGTATTTAGCTTCTGGGAGAAGCTTTCCCCAGAAAACCAGTGTTGAATGTAATAAAATGCCAATTTCTGGGTGAGCCCTGGTGGCCCCTGATCTCCCTCCCTCCTTTCCAGGTCATCAAGTTGATGTCTACATCTGTCCTAGAACAGGGAGCTCATGCCCTGGCAGGCAGTGAACTCCCTCCCCCTCCTCAAACAAGTTGGGAAGGTGGGGCAAACAAGCTCGCACTAGTTTCGGGAGAATTCAATCTTTATTTACATTGTTAGGGTAGTTCTTTCAGCCAGTTTTGAGGCTTCAATCTGTTTTGAATCCAGCAATAGTTTTTTTTTACTATTACTTTCTGGTTGCCTTCCCTGGTGAGGTGGTGAAAATAAATATCACCGCTCCCTGTGCGGCACAGAGTGGGCCTGATTCTGGCTCCAATCCTTGGTAGGCCTCTAAAACTCTACAGCTGATGGACCTAGTAGATGGTAACTATCTCAGCATATAGCTTCAGGGAGCCACATGGAGCTCCATGCAGAAAACAATTTTTCATCATTTATTTTTTCTTGCTCATGACCTAGTTGTCGTGTAAATCGAATGCAAGTCCTGGGGTTAATGTGCATCGTATCATTCATTGTGATATTCAATAAATATCTCTCTCTCGTACGAGGCTGTTCCTGCCTATCCAGATGTTACTTTTATATCTTTACATACTCTAATAAATTTTATTTATCAGAATTCACCTCTACTAATTATGCCTAATAATAACATTCACCTCTATTAATAAATTCCTTTGGTACTTAAACATCATTTAAAATGTATTTTCTAAAATTTTGCTCAAACAACGTAACACTATTAATAACCCAACCCACAAATATGAAAGTGACGGTGTGTTGGTCCATCCTGGAGCCTTATCAAGCTGTGACAACTTGTTACAACATTTAAGAGATCATTACGAATCAAAACATCATCTCTCTCATTTCATGTGTAGGTTGGGGTTATTCATTTCAGCTAAGTTATTGTGACTTATTCTCTATAACACTTTATAAAGTTTCTTCTGACACTCATGTTTCAAAAGTAGTACAACTTATATGGTGAAAGACACCTAACTTAATGCTGTAATATACCTACAAATACTGTAATATATATATCTTAGTTAACTCCAAACTTCACTTTAAAACAATAATCAGTGACAATATTCTTGTCATGGTTAACTATTTAAAATATAAAAAATTGTCTCACTATATCCCACAAAGCATGACCACTTCTTTGCACTGTTACTTTTTTATGAAACAGATTTTGCTACTTGGTCTCTGTATTAAAACTACCTTAAAAATAATAACTCTTAAATGAACTGGAAGTTCTTGGGTATATCAAGATGGCAAAGAATGTGACATTAGTTGAATCTGACCCAGGCCTAATATTTCTGGTCAACTATCTGAAATGTTAAGTGACCAGAAAAAAACTAAAAATTTATACAGTAATGATATATTACTGCTGATGCTAATATTATTATACATATACAAAACATGAAGTGCTGTAAATACATAATCTACATTCTTTTTTACTATTTAATATCCTGCAAAATGAACTGAGCATATAGGAATATTAATGAAATTCAAATAATCATTGGCTATAGAAAATTCAGGCCTAAAATAGACGTACATAATATGTTTAGAAGTAGTATCAAAGTTATTATTAGGCATGGATCACATTCAAATTAAATGTATTTTGAACACTTTGCCATATATAACAAACTGAAGGCTAACTTATAAGTTACAGAGAGAATGGATTGATTCACTATGAAAGACACTTAAGACTCAATTTATAAACATGTGAAAAGCAGCTGATAAATGAAAAATCTATACAGTTAATAGATGGAAAGGAATAGAGCTCCTAGAGATGGGGGATTCTTCATCTACATAAACACAGTCCTAACTACTTGTAAATAGAAAATCAGCTGCTTACTAGAAAGGAACTTAGCTACTAATACAGACATACCCATCTTCTAAATAAATAGGGAACCTTGCTGCTAAGTAAACACTTAACTGCTATATAGAAAGAATATACAATAATACTAAAAGCATTAACGTTCATCTAACATATATATAGAATATCTGCAAATAGACTGTCTATACAGTATTTATTTATGAAATGTAAGAAAGACAGTAGGAATTCATATGAACTGATGTAATGGAAATAATAGCGCAGGAGATGAATAAACGAGAAGGATCAGATGAAGTTTAGTGTACAGATTTATAGACTAATTAACATGAAGGACAAAATAGGATGAAAGAGAGGATATTTAATCAATTTGACAGTGTTATAGTGGAAATTTTCTGCACAGGTCTAGTGACCCTCAAGTAATAGAAACCTGTGATGAATGTTACTTACTTTTGTTAAAAAAAAAAGAAGCCATCACGCATTGCTCCACCCTAATATTAGTACCCATAGGGCCTCTAATACACAATTAACTATTTAACAGACCACGTAGAACATCAATAGGAAACTAGATATTATTAACTCCTGGGATTTAGAATGTAATACTGTGCCAACATTCAAAAGTTACATGAAGGTGAAGAAATGTAGTGCTTAAATTAAATGCAGAAAAGTATACATAAAATATATGTACTCTGTGAACAAGTGTGTGTGTGAGATCAGGCATAAAATGTGATGATTTGCATGGTGCTAAGTGTAAGTGGCAATGAAACGAGTAGAGATACTGTAGGTGTTATTCCGTTTATGTAGTCGATACCTAAAGCCCACTGAGTAATTGCCTATTTATTTCTTAAATAGTACTGTCAATGTAATTATTACATTACAAAAATGGCTCTAAAACATAACTTCTGCTTCAGTTTTTAAAGAAAGTAATACCATAGAATTTAGTGTAAGCAAAGTTATAGTTTACAAACCTAAAACAAAATAATATTGTTATGCAGGTGTGACTTATCCATTTTGTCTAGTTTTACATTGTGTTTGTCAAGTTATCTAATCCAGAACAAGCTAAAAATCTCTGAATACATCAAACCTGGATACATATATTATTATTTCAAGGGTTTAACTCTTATGACTGCCAAATGAACTATTTCACCCTTATCATAACTTCCTAACTTATTAATGTTGTATAACATTCTATTAAAACATAAAGCTTTACAGATTTGATCTCAGATGCTAATACAAAGTTGTTTAAGGAAGTAACTAAGGGGTTTTACATACAATAAGCAAAATATTTGTCTATTTTAGTGCAGATGATTGTCAAACATCCATAAGCCTTTATCTAAATTAACGTATGAATGAGTCTGAGAATTATACGACAAAATCTAAACACAATTTAAAAATTCTAATCAGATACTAGACTCGCCAGATTATATATTTCAGTTACTTGATAATGGACGAGCACTCCTATGTAGACTGATAATATAAAACTATAATTATGTTTATTACCACATCAAAAATAATTACTGCATGTAAGGCATTGTCTTTGAGATTAAAACCAATGTGATAACATTTAATTAAGTCAACAATCATGTAGTCACGAGGAGGATCTACAGACATTGATCAGTACAAACAAATAACTTGCAACGGTACTAGAGTGTAGAGTCAATGCAAGTAATACTGGAAATACTCACAAAAATGCAAATGCAATGAGAGCGCATAAAACCACAAGGGCATCTAAGACATTCCACAAGTCTCTAAAATATGCCCCTGGATGGCATACAACACCTAAATCAACAACCTGAAATTTGGGACGATTTCATTATTGTAAGGTGATTTCTTTACTCATTCCTAAGGTCTGAGAATGACTGTACTTTAAACTGCGAACATTAATTCATGTGAATATTTGATAAATTATGATCCCTGGAAATATAGTATATAAGAACACAGCAGTGAGCAGCAATTTGTATGGAATGTTCAATGAATACTGTACAGCATTTGAAAAATAAAGAAAAGGAAGAAATACAGTACAGTATTTGCAAAATAAAGAAAACTAGAAAATTTTGTGTGTGTAAATATGCACACACACACATATATGTGTACATGTGATTTTACTTTACTGACTGCTTGCAATGACTGAGCTTCAGCTCCTGAGCCATACCATTTGGCCATTAATCAAATGGCCAAATGCCTCCTCAACATTATAGTTTACCATAAAATATAATGACTAATCGATTACCCATGCCAACTTTAAACATTAAGATGACTGAAATATAAAGTTCTCGTTAATGTTTTGCCTCTTATCTGATATATTATGTCTTGTGACAGGATAAAATACTCCTGCAAAATTATAAATATTTGGCCTTTATTGGTAGGTTGTCTGGCCTATCATCTGTGCCAGATGACGTCACAGATAAACTAACACAATTTAGACCCATGGCTAAATAAGTCATGACACATCTTAAGCTTAATGGATAATAGTTTAGTCACTGTCTTTATATTTGAATATATGTGTGTGTGTGATTATCAAAATGTAGTTAAATGATGAGAGTTACACTTACTGAGTGTCCCGTCTTTACTATCACCGTTGTCATGTCACGCTTTGAGACTGTTGATGATTATGGCATTCGCCACCTTCTAACTTGAATTGTGTAATTACCTAAGTGTAGTTACAGGATGAAAGCTATGCTTGTGGTGTCCTGTTTCCCCAGTACTCTTTGTCATATAATGTTTTGAAACTACTGACAGTTTTGGGCTCCACCACCTTCTCACTTAATTTGTTCCAACCATCTACCACTATATGTGTATGTGTATGTGTGTGTGTGTAATTACCTAATTTTTGTGTGTGTGTGTGTGTATGAGCCAATGAAAACAATTAAAATTTATAAATGGGAAAATATTATAGTATAACTAAGAATAAATTTTTATGTACTGGATGAAAATTTGTTTGGTGGTGATGAATGAAGCACAATATTTTTTTTACTTGTAAAGATAAAATACAAATTTTGAATGGGAATATAGAGAAAGAAGTCAAGGAACTGGTAACAGGACAAGAAAATAGAGAAGGAAGACGACAATTTTTGTTTTTACAACAAGCCTAAAGCAGTGAACAACAACAATGTGAGATAGGGGGGCATGCATTTAATTAAACATTGAAATTATTATGATGTGTAAACAACAGAATACCTAGGACAGAGATCAATTGAAATTTTAAGGAAATAGTTGTCAACAAATTTTTTCTTCGTATATATGTAATGCCATTTTCATTGGAATAATGTAAAGTAGGACCTGTCATAAAACAATGACTATCATCTACAGAAGAAGGCTCAGTGTATTGTGATATAGAAAGCTTTGGAAATATTGTGTGATGTCTACACCAGAAATTTTGTTTACCTTTCTTAATGCTTACATAAAACATATTCACCAAGATGCATTGTGCTAATAGGTAAACATTTTCAAAATATGTTTTCACCATTGCACTTTCATTAAATGTTTTTTTAAATGTTTTTTAAATCTTCAACAAATCTACACAAGGGCTTCCATATAAACTTAAATGACAGGGTCCACAGACAAAATAACTACTATGCTGGAAGTATAAAATACACTCGCCAACACGGATTTTTAAAAGCAAATCAAGCTTAAAATGTTATTTTTGAATCACTGCTTATTTCTAAAGCAAGGCATAAACAAGTTATTCTTTGTGAGGGTACATTAATGATGGGGCTACAGCCTTACAAACTTCAATTAATATTATCAGATTTAAAAAATCCAAATTCTTACAATCTATTTCATAAGGAAATAGAATTTCAAATAGATCCTCATATACAGTAGTCTCAAAACAATCAAGATTAGAAACCAAGTTTAAAAAACAACACAGAACATTACTACACATTTCATTTCATTACATCAAGTGATATAAAGATATTGGCCTTCCTAAATGCAAATCATGCACAATTCACATCTCACTTTGTGATATTAATTCAAGCAGTGTTTAGGAAAAACCTTTCCACTTATAACAACTATTCAAGATCATCTAGTGATCAAACACCAACAAATGCTGATGATGATAAGTTCATAGAATTCCAAAGCAACAGAAAGCGAAACAACAATAATTTTGGGGGAATTACTGGTGAGAATCACTAGCCTATGAATGAACTTGGAAATAAGACGTCAACATATGATGCTACCAAGTACTGTCCTGTACAGTACTTCCAAGTGAGGAGTGATATAGGTGAGCAACATCACACTAAGAATGATACTCCTATACACCATCAAGCCAAGAAATGACACCACTTAGAGTGAAAACCAAAATAACAGTAAAACTGAATACAGTATTATCATCCTAGGTCTGAGACTATTAAGTGCTTATTACCTAAAACTAATGAAAGATATGCAAGTACCAACATTCAAAGTTGATAAATTTGAATACTACTAGATGTGATATGGTAGTAGGAATGCCACCGTCCAAACCAATCTTACTGCACAGTGTAACACTCCCTCACAACACCATTTGTGGGTGATATACACATATAGTTATATCATGGTCCAGGAAATGACTTCTAAAGATCAATTAACTTTAAACTCAAATCAGCTATCAATAACTGATAATATGGTGATTTCAACATACTTTATTTTTTTTTTTACCAGCTTTACAAATTGTCTAACCATTTCAATTAACAATAATTTGCAATGATTCAAAGACTTAGTAAAAGACTGATCATTCAACAAGAAGGATATGTAGTTTTGCTGTGACTAACATATCTAATGCATAAAGTCATTAAACATTCAATATAGCAGACTGCCAGCTCCAATTTTTAAAATTATGATTTGGACCAAGAGTCCAGCAGTAAAACAACCAGCGTCAATTAACTTGAAATACTCTTACATAGAGTGTAAATATCAAAATTAAATATTGTACCTCTAAACTGCTTTACAAGCCAATGTTTTTGTTAAATCTATTACTGAAGTTTTCTTAATGAGACCTCTACAATATTTACCTAAGGTCAAACTTATCTTGAAATTATCTATTTCATTATAATTTGGCAAAACTTCAAAATGTTATGAATTCTATGGACCTACTGCATTAGTGTAAGAGAGGACTATATTAGATTGCCACATATTAAACACCACCATATGAGAAGTAATACTATTGAGTATCAAATACCAGTGACATCTACATGTAACAAAATTTATAGCTACAGTAATGCAAAGATGTTCCCCAAACTAAGTGTTAAACCAATAATTACTACTAAGCCAATAAAGATGCACGATAAAACTATTAACTAGAAAAATTATTCTAAAAGTGTGAGTTCCATTAACTCAAAATGATTATTAGCACCATTAACTTTAGAATGAACTGATCAGATGACTAATGTCAATAAGTTTATAATCATACTTTTCTATCTTGACAAATACTATGAAGTACCGTCAGTTCAACACCAATTAATGTTTACAATAACTAACTAACAATATCAAGTGCTACAAGAAGAGTCACGCAAGTGAGAAGTGTAGTACAAAGTCCTAACACAATGCTCAGAGAAAATATAATCCCAAGAATAGCTCCTAGGATGTAAAACAACCCATGTCTGATACTGATAAGTATAACCATCCACAGACATGTTATTTTCAGTTTCACAACCTAAGAAACGCTGTAAATGAATACTACAGCACAGAGATGATGCATACAAGTATCATACAGCAATCTCTGCCCCAGGAGAGATGCAAATGAGCATCACATGGAGATATGCAAGAGAACCACAACCCCTGCACAGAAGTTGTACATGAGTATCACAACCCAAGGAGATGCAAATCATCAACACCAGTCCATGTAATACATAAGTACCACCATTTCAGTAATATATTTTTAAGCATCACCACATCTGGAAAATGCATGAGTGCTACCGCCCCAAGAATAATACACATCAGTGTCAAGAACCCAGAAGAATTATACTGAATGCCACTACACATTTGGTATCAGCTTATAGTTTGATGTACAATGTGTAGTGCTTTTCAAGACATCCACCAAAGCAGGTAAATATATTAAGAAGAATATGGGAACTTGAATTTAGTTCACTGACAGATGTCAATCATCTGAACTTAGATCCTGTTATCTAACCTAGAGATTGTGGGAATGCTTGACACAGATCCATGCACCACTGTTCTATCCGGATACATGGTACAAAATTTGCACTGTTTGGACATTTCTAGTTTCATTACCCTGTGTCTAAAGAGTAGTTTCATGGGCCTATGTCCAATGTTTTCATGATCCTTAGGTTAAGTATCCAATTCACTGTTCAGATTATATAATCTGTCATTGACTCAAATACAAGTTCAAAGCTTCTATTTCAATAGGAGTGCATATTGTCAAATTTCTTGTAAAAACTGTACATTGTACAGCCAAACTCCAAACAGGTACCATTTCAATAACGCATGGAACATTACCATTATGAATTTAGGACTCATAAATAACAATGGAGAGTAATATCACCCTAAGAGTGATATATGCAAGTGCCAACAACAAGATATTAACACACTGTTCCCTAACATCTATTATGGAATTCAGTTAGTAACATGAGAGTAAAAACTTTTGAGTCGGTCATACAGAATGGGTACTACATACACAAGGAACCCTACTACTTGTTGTGTATACCTCTGAATCATCACTCGTGATATGATACTGGTGAAAATCATTGATCGGTGATATAAGCAGATACAACTGTCTCTTAATGCAATTTTTTTTTTATCAACAGTCAAAAGGTAGAAAGGATGACTAATATTAGTTCTTGCATGGCACCGATAAGCATCGTTATACAATAACTTAAAGTACTCTAAAGATTATCGTCACTTCAGTAAGTACCATTAACAGAAGATTACAAATAAATATATGATTTAATTCCAAGAAAAGAAGAGAGATTGTCATGCATAATAATGAATATTACAGAGAAGAATGCTATAAACCCTTTGGAATTATGGTGACAAGTACCACAACGTGGAAATGTTCCACAAACCCAGTAATATTGATGAAGACCAGTGACGGGAAATTGATGGTACTAAATAACAGAAAAAATGTCAAGGATGAATGCCCTAAGTACAAGGATACCAGTAACTGTCTCCATAGATGATACTGATGAATATGGTACTACTCATCTAAGGATATCAACAGCATTAGCCTGATAATGATATCCAAAGTACCACAAATCAAAACCTATCGGTATCAACACCAGATGATGAAATTCAAGATTATTACACACTACTGCTAAATCTAGGATGACACTAACATCAGTAATCCAAGGATGATACCTGCATCAATAATCCTAGGGTAATACTAGCATCAGTAATCCAAGGATGATACTAATATCAGTAATCCAAGAATGATACTAACATCAGTAATCCAAGGATGATACTGGCATCAGTAATCCAAGGATGATACTGGCATCAGTAATCCAAGGATGATGCTGGCATCAGTAATCCAAGGATGATACTGGCATTAGTAATCATAAGATGATACCAACATCAGCAATCCAAGGATGATACTGATCAGTAATCCACCAAGCCAAGTAAAATACTGATAAGACTACTAACCCCCTGCATGATACAACTGGTACCATGAACCTAACAGATAATACTAGAGCCTTAAAATAAACAAGAAATCACATTATCAACAACACAGCACACTTTTTAGGTAACATAAATGACTATATATCAATAACATGGGATTTTGCTAGGTTAGATGAAACCTAAAACAAATGAAACAAACAATGTACCAGGGTGCACATCTACTCACATCATATCAAAACAAAATGAAACGGCGGCACATATGACAACCACGGAGTCCATTATGTTCCAAAAATCCCTGAGGTACGATCCAGGGTGGAATATCACCCCTAAATCTATGACCTGTTAGAGAGATGCAAGGGTGTCAGTGGTTAGTGCAAATCTTAAGTCATGTGGGAGGAACATCTTTATTCTGGTACAGTGAAAACATCAATATTAAGTGAGTAAATAATTCAGGTGAACTGTACCACTGAGAATATTAGTGCTTTCTAGATCAACTACATTTGAAGAGTTTTAATTTTAAATATTAAGACGACTTGCCCTTTGTATTTAGCCCATACAGGCACTTTAGGAATTAATGTGTTGCATTTTAAATCATCTAGATACAAGATCCTCTCATTTTGAATACACAATGAAAAATGTTTGGGCTTACCTCTTAATAATATAAAATATTTTCATGTGAATGGAAATGTCAACCCTCATTTATCCAGACACTATCAACCCTCAGGAAACCACCAAGGTAATTTGTTATGATACATAATACTGTACTACCATGATGATATATATATATTGTTCCTAGCTCAAGATGTCGTATAAATAATGCACACTCTACTGAGGATTAATTTTCAAATACTCTTATACATTATTTTATATTTGTAGAATACCTGCCCATTTACTATTTGCACTCCTTTCACCACGAGACGAGCGTAAATGTTTACAGGGAAGAGTTGCGTAGGGTATATCAAGTGTAATATAACCTTTATCACATTCATACAAAACTTTAATACAATGAAAGGAAATAAACAGATGTTTTCACTTTCTTACAGAATATCATTGATATTCACAGTGCTCAGTAAATTCAAGTGAACTCACTGCCTCCATTCCTTTACTGCATAACATGTAGGGGATAGTTTTCCTAATTCCTGACCGGTGGTTTACAGACCATGTGTGTGTATATATGTAATATTCAACTCTTCTTTCTGAAAGATCTTATTTAGCACCTTTATCTTTTAGGAACTCATTCATCATATCTATAGATAAAATTTGTAGTTTTTCCCACATCTACTATCACTATGAATACTATAGTTAGCTTATACAAATTCTACATATATATTTTCACATGTCAGTGCTTTCATATAAAGAATAAATATATGCTGATCAGAACCCATTTCATATTTAAAGTTATGTTATGAAGAATATAGATGTTTAAGTAAACACCACCATTACTTCACTCATATCATAATTAAAGTGATTTTTATTGAAAGCATTAATCAAGGACAATTTATGTAAATCTACATATATAATATTGAGAGTACAGTATATCACATTTACTATAAATCTGTATTTGCCGATTAAATTCTATGACTGGGTCACCAAACTAGCAGAAGAGAATGAACGATGGGTAGACTGCAGCTTCCTAGACTGTACAAGGGCCTTAGAAAATATGCACGATGGAGAGACAAGTGGCAAAAGATATTGGACTGAGTCAGGGGCAATGGAAAGGAAATAATGAGCCATAATCAGAGAATGTGTCAGATTGGATAGGAGTGGAAAATAGTGTTCCACAGGGGGGTCTGTCTTAGGATTGTTGCTTTTTCTAATTTATATAAACAACCTACCAGAGGGAGACAACTCACTAAATGTCAATTTTGGCAGATGATGCCAAATTAATGAGGAAAGTAAGAACTAAAGAAGACTTTAGAATGCTGTAAGAAGACCTTGACAAACTTCAGAAATGAGCAGATAAATGGCTGCTGGAATTCATTTTGAGTAAGTGTAAGGTAATGAAGATGGATAAAGAGTAGAGTAGACCTGTAGGTAACTACACCAAAAGGGGAAGACAACTACATGAATCAATAAGAGAACAAATTAAACTTGAGAAAGTACAGAAGTTTCCAACTAGATTAGTTCCAGAATTGAGAGGGCTCAGCTATGAGGACAGGTTAAAGGAATTCACCTTCACAAACATAGAGGAAAGAAGAAATTGAGGGAATATAATCACTAGATACAAGATCCTCCAAGGAATACACAATGTAGAAAAAGGAAGTCTATTTAAATTAAAAGAGGTAGAACAAGAGGAACATAGTTTAAAATTGGACACACAATTGAGCCACAGAGATGCAAAGGATAGCATCTCTATGTACAAGGGTAAAGGAGAACCCTTTATACCCTTTAGGGGTAATCGACAAGTGGATCGCACTGAAGGAAGAGGTTCTTGAAGCCAGTACCATCCACAACTTTAAGAAAAAATTCATAGAAACTTTAATGTTGAAAGAGGTAAATAGTAGAGCAGGTTTAAATGTCTAGTAGGTAGGGCATAAAGATCTAGATCTCACTCCCCCATAGTAACTGATAGGCAAGCACACACCTCAAAAACATATAGGCTATGAATAAAACATATTTCACCAAATATGTCTGTGCACTGCCTGAATCTTGTAAAGAGAATATTAATAGACTCCAGTGTTATATCTTCCTTTACTTCTAAAATACAATTTGCTACCAGGTAACCGAGAGTTTAAGGTATCTAATTAAAACATTTTGGCTGGCAAACATAATAACACTGTTTTCATGTATGTGACGAGATAAATGAGGGTTGACTGCATTAGTTGACCAATGTAATGAAGCTTTTTATTTAAGAGATTTTTTTTACTCCAATGGTGCATGTACCAAAACTACACTTGACACACACACGCACACATAATTACACTTAGGTAATTACACACACACACACACATACACACTGGTGCATGTACCAACACTACACTTGACACACACATACACATACACACTACTTTACACACACACACTTCTCAACACCTAAATCAAAGTAAATATAGTGTATCTATAGTGTCACGTTCACTGGACAATAATGAATACTTGAAGTGAGTACACATACATTGCAATGTATACTCAAAAGAGCACACATACACTACAATGTATACTAGAAGAGTACACATACACTGTAATGTACAGTATACTTAAACAGTACATATATACAGTTATGTATACTAAGAGTACACACACACTGTTATATTTACTAAAAGAGAGAGTACACATACACTTATATATACTAAGAGTGAATAAATGTATACTGTAATGTAGATGTGCTACCACTAACAGCTATAATAGGTGAAGTCAACGAATAATCAATTCAATATGTGACATAGATAAAGGTGGAACACAGTTCTTGCTACAGCTGGGGGGGGGGGGGGGTAGGGGTTTATTAACTAAACCCCCATAAAGGCGAAAAGAACAATTTAAAAAGCAAAATATGAAGAGAAATAAAATAAAACTGTGTATAAAGTCACTACCAGAAATGAGTGTATGATCTGAAAAGATCATACACTCTTGTATGATCTTAAGTAATGTTAATGTAATGAAAAGTAATGTTGAACAAAACAAAATTACGGTATATTAATGAATGACGCTGATGATAAATGCTGTATGCTGTGTTGGAGTTCAATAAAACTACTTATAGGTAAAGTTATAGAAAAAAAAGCTTAATAACGATATATAAATCATTTCTTGAAATGAGTTGCAGTATCATGGAGGATGATCACTAATATTAATACTGTGATGAATTAAAAAAAGAGAGATACTTAAGTGATAATGACAAAGTTGATATATAAAAGAATGTAGAAAAAGGGCCATAAAACTACAAACGTGTAAATGTTATGTAATAATGTTGATTGATTATTAAAAAATATAAGTGTTGGATGTAATGAAATGCCTTTTTCATTACTTTTGTAGGTCTTTGGTAGCTTCCTGTTCCTTTCTACCAGTTCAATCCATGCCAGGCTCTTGTGAGTCATATAGTGAGGATACAAGGCCAAAACCTGCCCCCCCACCCCCTCCTTCTAAAGAGGTGTAAGAATCAGGGAATCGTAGATCACCCTAATAAAGAAAAAGCCACCAAAAAAGCAGCGTTGAATCAAATGAAATGCCATTTCCGGGAGAGCCCCGGAGACTCCCTGGAGTTATCGGACTGATAAATGAAATATTAGTCTGAAGCTTCAGTTACATGGAGTTCTGCCTACCAGGAACCATGAGCCAGAACCTGGCTCCATCAGAAAGGTGCAGGGAGTAATAGCCTATGAAACTCCACTCTTTGAGAGTATATTCACGTCTGCCATCGACCGGGATTAGGAACCCAAAAAGGTAGGCATCCGAAACAAAATCCCAACTGGTAGAAAATTGCAACCAAAGACCGAACAGAGCTCAAGAACTCCCCCGAGAAAAACAATGCAACAAGCAAAACATCTTCAATCCGACATGACGCTCATTCACACCTTCCCCCAGAAGGGGGGGACGGGGGTGCTTACCTGAGCTGGCTGCTTGCCCACCAGTTCGAAGACTGAGCAAATGAAAACAAAATCTGCCGACCAGAGGAAGTGAGGGTGCCAGAGAGCCTCTGGAGCTCACCCAGAAAATGGATGCTGGTTTTCTGTGGGGGAGGCCTGTCGGCTCCCTGGAGCTAGATACCCAAAGATAAGTAAAAGAGGGATTTACCTAGGAGCTGGCAGCACCACACTCCTCATGACGAAGATGGGACAACTGGCTGCAACCGACAAGGCCGCTGAAGGCCCAGAACATTCACAAGATAACGGGCGGCCAGGACCCTGTTCGATCACTTAAACCCCCAAGCACAAATGACAGCCCAAGACATATTACCAAAACCCGAAGCAAGAGCTGCAATCTTGCTGCGAAGTGTTCTTGAAAAAATAGAAAAAGTATTCTTTTGCAAACAGAGTGGGAGATGATTGGAACAAGTTAAATGAGAAGGTGGTGGAGGCCAAAAGCATCAGTAGTTTCAAAGCATTATACGACAAAGAGTACTGGGAAGATGGGACACCACGAGCGTAGCTCTCATCTTGTAATTACACTTTGGTAATTACACTTAGGTAATTACCAAAATAAAGAACAAATACACAAGAAAATGGCCTCCACAAGACAAAAGACATAGTCCAGGATGGCCAGCACTTATCTGAAAACTGGAACGCGAAGAGCGCTGGGGCAGGAAGAGAGGTGTAACAAATGAGCTTCATAGACATAAGTGCCAAGCAATGTGACTGAGATGTCAATACTAGTGGATCAAGGAGGAAGGAAAGCAGTTCTACTGATGGTGCACAGGTGATACTACTGTAAGAATTGCTTCACCACCTTGTAGTTTAAGAATGATGGGGGGGCTTCGTTGTCAAGTTTTCTATGCTATGTTTAATTTACTGCTTGTATGTTTTGGTTAATCCACCTTTCTGGTGGGCTTTTCTTGGCTGCGGTGATCCCCTGCTCCTTGTGTCCTCTTAAGAGGAGGACAGGTTTTGGCTTCAGGTTCTCAGTAGGTTTATATGACTTGCAAGGGTCTGGCATGGACTGAATTAGGTGGAGCTTATCAGATAGCAAGCACCAAGCAGACACCAAATGGAGCCCTCCCAGAAAAAAAAATAATTGATACTTGAAAAATATCTTCAATTGACTCTCAAACAACTCCTCATTAGAATAAAAACCAATTTAATTAATAGACATCTGGAGGAGTTACCTAATCCTGCATTCAATTTACTTCAATATGTCAATATGATATGCAGGGCCAGATGTGTAATTCTGTATATGTAATTCAAAATAACAACAACAGTAAACCATAAAATACTGTATGTATATTCAAATAAATAAATACTGTATCATGATTTATATGAAACAAAATACCTATAATTCCATTGCTTTCTTGCTTTGAAGATACATAGCATACTATAATTATATTAATATTTATATTTTTGTAATTTATTATGGAGCCACCACTTTATGGGCCCTGGTTCAACCTCAACACTGCACCATGATTCACTGTTAATCCTGCACTTGGGAAAAAACTTTATGGGGCCCCTATTTACGTGAGGCCCCAAGCACGTGCTTATTGTGCTTAATACTTAATCCAGCGCTAATGATATGTAAACTTTACATCCAGATTAATCCTTTGCAGATATCGTATAGCAAAATTTACTGAATTATAAGCTTTACTTGTTTGATATAATGAAATATATTAATGTTTTGATGATTTAACAGATTTTTAAGTTAAATAAAAAATCTGTTACAAGCTTTACCTACTGGCAAAATAATCCA
The DNA here is from genome assembly GCF_040958095.1 of Procambarus clarkii. Taxonomy (NCBI): domain Eukaryota; kingdom Metazoa; phylum Arthropoda; class Malacostraca; order Decapoda; family Cambaridae; genus Procambarus; species Procambarus clarkii. The sequence goes on from NC_091209.1 coordinate 18,143,632, forward strand.
TGACAACATGGCATACTCAACAAGTTGTTGTTATTGATTTAGGGGTGATGACGATTGAGGGATCGGATGCATCCAACTTAGCAAGTTCTAATTTAATAAACATTGGATGCCCAAGATGCATCATCCTCTTGGATAATTAATGATTAGAGAAATGATTTCAGGATATTCAGATCATATGGTGCATTAATGCATTACCACAACACTGATATGTTCACTTATAAACTTAAACTAAACATAACTTTTACAATCTGATCTAATACAATTATCCTAATTATTCCTTAACTCAGCTTAATGTAAGTAAAACTAATCATGTGTATGTGTGTGTGTGTGTGTACAAATACTTTAGATATTGTGTATAATCTTCTAAATCACTATTCAAAAAACCAGCGTTGAATGTAATGAAACGCCATTTTCTGGGTGAGACCCGGAGGCTCCCCGGAGCTTTACCGGCTGATATGCTAATGTCAGACTTTGGCATCAGTCATGTGTATGGAGTTCTAGGGCCTACCGGGGACCACGAGCCAGAACCTGGCCCCCTCAGAGAGGCAAGGGGAGCAATGGCCTATAGAAACCCCCGTGTGGTTGGAAGCATTCTATGTCTGCCATCGACCGGGTCAAGCATCCAGAAAGGTAAGCATTCCAAAACAAACCCCTATTCTGGTGAAAATTGCTACCTAAGCCGAACTAGTGAATAGAACTCTTCAACAGAAAACACGGAAACTAGTATGACGTCATACGTCACCGCGCCGCTGTCTGCGCAGCTCCCCCCTCCCCGGGAGGGGGAAGGGGGAGCCCCAGACCTCCCACGCCGGCTATCCACCCATCAGTTCTGAGGCTGGATGTCAAAACACGCGAAAAACGCCGACCGGAGGGAGGGAGGGTTGCCGGGGAGCCTCCGGGTCTCACCCAGAAAATGGCGTTTCATTACATTCAACGCTGGTTTTCTGGGGGGAGCCCCGTCGGCTCCCCGGAGCTAACTACCCACAGAGGAAGGTCAAAGGGACAAAACCGGGAGGCGGACACCACGCACCCCCCAAGGAGGCGAGACAACCGGCAGCAAACGCCAACCCAAGGCGCCACAGCCCCGAAAATCCCGGGAACAACACGAGAACCACGAGCAGCAAGGCCCCTGCACGAACACCAAAAATCCATGCCCGAAAGACTGCAAGGCCACGTCGCCCAGACGGCAGCGAGAGCAGCGAAGCCACGAACGCCACAGGCATAAGGGAAGAACACAGGCAGCTTAGCCACAAGAACACGGCTGACCACCTGGGACACCATCACCCGCGAACCGGGAAGAACAGAACCGGATCAACGCAAAACGCGCTCCGGACCCAAACGCCGTGGCACGCAAACAACAGCAGAGGGCCGCCACTGAACACAAAAACGACACACCCCCGGCCCGACTAACAAAGCACCAACAAACCCTGGACCCCTCCAGAATGCAGCAGCCCCACCCCGCGCCAGAAAAGATGGAGACTGCTGCCATCAAACAACCAAAACGCTAAAACCGAAGGAGCAAGAAAACACAGCGAACCGACCCCCAGAGGCAAAGGCCCAAAGGAAAGAGCCGACGAAAAAACACACCGGAACCGAAGGGGCACTACCAACCGAGGAGAAGACAGAGCACGCTGACCAGAGACCAGGATGGTGCAAGCGGCGCACGAACAGGCCGGAGGTGAAATGACGCACAAGACAGCTGACTAACGGTGCAGAAGCAACACCAAGACCGAAAGCAAGCTGAAGCGGCTCCGCCTGCGCCGCACGAAAAGAGGCGACAGTATGTGGCAAGACGACGGCCCCCAACCCCCACTAGAAAACCAAGCCGAGAGTAAACCAAGCCAACAAGAAGGACCCACCGAAGAAGGGACAGGAAAAGGAAGGACCGCCAAAATACCCCATACTGCCGCCAAGAAGCACGCAGGTGGGACACCTACCACGAAGCCACCCGACCACCAACCGGAGGCGAGACCACGAGGCAGAACATAAGCAGCCCCGACAAGGCCCCCCCGAGCCCAGGAAAAAGGCGGAGCCGCGAGAAGATCTCGGGCGCGACCACCGAAACCCAGGCGGCACAAGGAGATGGAACGTCTGCCGAACAGAAAAACTCCGAAGCATGCAAGCCCGCCAGGAGTTCAGAAACGACGGGTCCGACGCGAGACATCGCAAGAACCCCCCCAAAAAAATTAAAACAACAACAACAACCGGCAGGGCAAGCTAGGAAAACCAAAGAAGGCGGAAGGGTCGCCGCCAGAACAGGACCCGAACCAAGGGGCCCGAACAACTGCAACAGACCGAAACAAAGAAGCACATCACAGGACACAGGCTGACCAACGCCTAAGAACACACGCAGAACATTCCTGCTGCAGAAGAGGCAGGAAGAAAGAGCAGAAGCACAAAAAAAAAAAAAAACAGGAGAACAACCAGGGGTGGACAATCAGGCAGGGACAAAAACCCCACGCAATCCCCAGGCACAAAACGGCAGCAAAGCGCCACTCCACAACCGGACACAGGAACAAGGACACGCCACCGTGAAACACGGTACCAATGCTCACGTGCAGCAGCAGCAGCAACAGGCACCACTGCAACATGCAACATGTAAATAGCAACTCCCCTCTGCAAAGGCAGAGAACGGAGCAGGCAGACCCCAGACAGGGCCAACGGAGACACGACAAAACCCTGCAGGCCCAGAAACCTGCACCAGGCGACCGACGGCGGAGAACCCCGCTCGATACCTGCTGGATGAGGTACTGGGAGCTCTTTTACACCTCAAGCCCGGCCCAAGGTCAGGCCAGACCGGCCAGAGGATGGCCCACCAGGCAGCTGCTAGGAGCAGTCCACCGGCCCACATACCCCCACAACCAGGACGGGCCGGAACTGCCATACGAAAACAGGCCAGTGCGCCCTGGAAGTCCACGGACGAACCAGCAAGAAGGCTTATGCTCGCAAGTAGGTCGTGTAACAAGCACAGACCACTGATGGTAATACAGTGTTCCCCAAAAGTGCCAATAGCACCACTGCACTCCACTGGTACTATCCCGCAAGTTCTACCAGATAGGCGGGACCCAAGAGCCAGAGCTCAAATCCTGCAAGCACAGCCAGGAGCCTCACCAGGTGAGTACAGAACCAACCCTACAACCCCCACACCTCACAACATTAAAAAAGGAGGGTCCCCTGAACGACTGTAGCATGGGTTGGACATGCACAGGAGGGGGACAGGAAGGGGTGATAAAGGGACAGTCACTGGTGTGCGAACGGTCTCAGTCGTACAAAATTATACCTAAATAAAGACAGGTATATGAACACCGCCGCATCCAGCGCCCGGCCAAAAGACGCCAGACCGCAGAAACTCACCTGGCGAATGGTGGCTCGAACTTGACACGACTCAACCGTGCCCAGAAGAACTTGGGAGCACCGCCAGGTGAAGACGCCAGAGCCGGACCCGCAGGAGAACAGGGAGAGGCGAAGGAGGCGGTCCACACCCATGACACAGAAAACCGCGGTGTCCTCCCCACAACTGGGAACCAGGACACCCCTGGCGCAAAGGGGCACATACCGCAGCCAGGGAGAAGAACGAGAGGCGAAGCACTGTAGCAAAAAAGGGCGCAAAACCCCAGCACTGAACCATCGCCCAGACCAAAACAAACTCCACGGCGCATGCGCATAACACGCTGGCCGAACCGCACACCCTCCCTGTGGGAAGGCGCCAGCCAGGACTATTGCACGAGAAAAAGAGCCAAAAGAGGAAGCAGGAACAAGAAAACCGGCCAAAGAAGCAAAGAGCCCAAAAAAAAAAGGGAACCCAAACGGGCGACAAGTAGCCCAAACGGGCGACAAGTAGCCCAAACGGCCGACAAGTAGCCCAACCGGGCGACAAGTAGCCCAACCGGGCGACAAGTAGCCCAACAGGGCGACAAGTAGCCCAACAGGGCGACAAGTAGCCCAACAGGGCGACAAGTAGCCCAACAGGGCGACAAGTAGCCCAACAGGGCGACAAGTACTAGGAGCCGACAGACGTTCCAATAATGCGGGAAGTAGCGAAAAACCTTCCCGTACCCTCGAGAACACAGAAGCCAACACTAGTCCCGAAGGCACACGAAGGCGCAGGCGCACCCGAGATCAAAAGTCACGCAGAACCCCATCGAACGGGGAAACATGACAAAAACACCGTCCCAAAAAGCGGGGGAGGAAACATCCACCCACAGGACGGAACCAACCGACTCAAAGGCCAAGGAACCGAGCCCGGGGAGGGGCCGACGTCCAACAGCACGTACGGCGAGTGGGGAGGAAAAACCCCACTCCGCGTAACCACAAGCCCCGCCTAGAGGGGGATAAAACCCCCCACGGGGTCTAACGGGGCCAAGGCCCCCCAAGTCAGCCCCTCCCCAGCCCCGGGAACCTACACGACAGGCCCCGGGGCCGAGCCGTTCCCCCAAAGCCCCGGCCGTACCAGAAAACCGGGGCAGCCGTGAAAACACTAAGGAAGGGAGCCCACTGGCAGACTCATACAACACGGCTGGAGGAACAGGCCCAAATGCCCCCGTCACTACCCCGGAAGGGGAATTCCCCGAGACTGCCCGAGTCTCAACACCACCAAACACCCCGCCCTGAACCTACAGACGGTAAGGAACCGGATGCAGGCAGGAAGGGTGAACCAGGGGAAAAACGAAATACAACGGGGCAGCCCCGGGGCTCCCGGGGAGGAAACCACGAGAACGTTGCCACCACCAAGGCTCAAGTGCAACGCCCCTGCTGCCCGCACCCGCTTTGTTAGCACAACTGGGTAACCGAGCCACAACGAGCAACCAAACTCGCAGGACACCGGGTCGAAGGTGTCACCGACCCCACAGGCAGCAGACGGAGGCAAAACAGAGAGTCACCCAGAGACAAAAGGTGAGAGCAACCCTCAAACTCGCTGGAAGCGAGGGGGGGGCTCTGGGGTCACATCCATCGGACCCGCGCGCCCCCAGGGGTTTCCCAGGGTCCCGAGCGTTTACTTTAAGAGGACTCGCGCTCAGGTAATCCCAGGCAGGGTACTGCTAACCGGCACCCAAGCTACCAAACAACTTTCTAAGAGCTGAACCCCCGGGACGTGTACACTCACGGGGACCTAGCAGGGGGTACCACCAGAAATACTCAGAACACAAGGGACACAAGGGGCAAGAACGAAGGCAGACCCCCCCACCAGGTATATAAACAAAAGAAAAAGAAAACCCCGCAAGAGGACAGCGTACCCAAGCGGAACAGAGCCGGCCGCTATGATTGGTAAAGACAAGCTGCACAGTACCCCGCGCCCCACCAGTGCAAACACTGCCCCTTACTCTAAGGCGAACAAGGGAGACAGAACACCCGAGCACACAAAGAGCGGCCGAAAACCAAGCGGTAAACGGCCAAGCAGGGGCAGGACCCAAGGAACTTGTGGAAGGTGGCCCCAAGCCCCAAGGGCAGTACTTACAGGGCACCTAGGGAAGGGAACCCTAGGCGCATGCAGCCCGAGTACTGAAGAATCACACCCGGCTCACGCACCACCTAGAAAACAGACACCACACTCTAGGTACAGTGCTGAAACAACCACTGGAGCCGGAGCACATAACCATTGCCTATAGCATCAGCCGAAGAACTGATGGGTGGATAGCCGGCGTGGGAGGTCTGGGGCTCCCCCTTCCCCCTCCCGGGGAGGGGGGAGCTGCGCAGACAGCGGCGCGGTGACGTATGACGTCATACTAGTTTCCGTGTTTTCTGTTGAAGAGTTCTATTCACTAGTTCGGCTTAGGTAGCAATTTTCACCAGAATAGGGGTTTGTTTTGGAATGCTTACCTTTCTGGATGCTTGACCCGGTCGATGGCAGACATAGAATGCTTCCAACCACACGGGGGTTTCTATAGGCCATTGCTCCCCTTGCCTCTCTGAGGGGGCCAGGTTCTGGCTCGTGGTCCCCGGTAGGCCCTAGAACTCCATACACATGACTGATGCCAAAGTCTGACATTAGCATATCAGCCGGTAAAGCTCCGGGGAGCCGACGGGGCTCCCCCCAGAAATATTTTATATAGTCTAAAAAATTAAGAATGAATTAGACTACTGTATTATAAATAATCCTATTTCCTATAAATGTTAGTATCTTTAACTTACTTTTAGAATCATCTCTATGGCAAAAACTCCTGTGAAGGCATAATCAAAGTAATTGAGGATCTCATTCCATTCTGAGTCCTCTCTGACAGGGTCCTCAGAGGCCAAGGCAATACTTGATAAACTGATGACAATCATGATGAAAAAGTCGAAGTAGCGCAGGTTTACTACCCAATGCGCTGCTCTTCGAATTCTGAAAATTAAAATCTATCACAACAGTGCATATTAATAAGAAAATGCAACTGTACTACGATATTTGTTAGCCTGCTTTTTCATAAGCTCATAGTTTACAAGACAGTTTTATCAATTGCTATTTCATATTAGTTTGCTTATAGTTTCTGGACTAGTCCAATTAGTGATTTCCCTTCCCTACTTTCAACAGTGCTTGAAAAATAAGAACTCCAGAGAATTATATAGAGTGACTTATCAGTGATAGCACAAGGCACAAAGGCATGACCCTGGCTGGAGAGACCATTCGGCATGAGGCATGTGAATATAGAATACTGTACATATGCCTTGCATAGATTTGCACATGCATATGAATCATTTATATTATCACTGCCAGCTCATAGCATCTAGCAGAAAATATTAATATAGCAGGCTTGGCTGATTGTCACCTTGCCTTTTGTTTATCAAAATGTTGTATTGTTTCTAGGCAACTAAACAATTTGACTCAGTCTCTCGCTTTATTTCTATTTTTAGTCTCATCTGTCCCAAAACACTATTATCATAATTATTTCTGCTATTTTGCATAATTAAATTTCACTGAGCCCCTTCTCCTACATGACTCGTCAAATACTTACTAGTATGTGTTTACCTAGTTCTCATCTTCTGAGTTCTCAATGTACTATGATATTTTTTTAAACAAATTATATATATCATCATAAACTTTTCAACAATTTTCATTGAGTACAATCTGTTGGTATGATCCTTTCTTCATCATAATTACAATTCTTTGTAATTCAAAGAATCAAAATTGCTTTAATCTATTTGGTAGGAGAACCAAAAGTTCCTTGATTCACTTAACGATCAAATAAAATTATTATGTGCATGTGAATTATTATGTTTTAATTATAATAATTTAGTAATTATTATGTGCTACTTTTGTAACCGCTATGCAGAAAAAGTCAGGGACACCAAAATAAGACAAGTGCTGATAAATTTGAGAAAAAGTCAGTCATATATACAGTAACAAATATCAAATACTGTACTCACGGATTTGTGGGTGAAAGGATGAACATGGATGAATATGGTAACATGGGTTTTGGCCCTCCCATGTCGTCATCTTGGTTATCAGCCTCTTTGGCATCTTTATCTGCATCTCGTTTGCTGCTGTGGGTGGATGTGCATGCTTAGTAAATAACACTCATCACAACTGACTTATAAAAGATAAAGGAGATACAGTATAGTATATAAGAACTAGTGGGAACAAGTGTATGTAAACATAATCAGCATTATTATGGTTGAATGAAGAAAACTAAATAACAAAACCACTAACACACAAATATCATCTGACACTGTGTTGTTCTCAGAACATAATTCCAACAGCATTTATTCTGCTTTTATTTCTTAAAAATAAAAGTCAAATATTATATTGTAATATTTGAAAAAGAAAAAGAAAAATTTAAAAAAAACCAGCGTTGAATGTAATGAAACGCCATTTTCTGGGTGAGTCCCGGAGGCTCCCCGGAGCTATCCCAGGCTGATATGCTAATGTCAGACTTTGGCATCAGTCATGTGTATGGAGTTCTTAGGCCTACCGGGGACCACGGCCAGAACCGGGCCCCCTCAGAGAGGCAAGGGGAGCAATGGCCTATAGAAGCCCCCGTGTAGTTGGAAGCATTCTATGTCTGCCATCGACCGGAACAGGCACCCAGAAAGGTAAGCGCCCCAAAACAAACCCCTATTCTGGTTAAAATTGCTACCTAATACCGAACTAGTGGATAGAACTCCCCAACCGAAAACAAGCAAATTAGTGTGACGTCACACACTGCCGCGCCGCTGTCTGCGCAGCTCCCCCCTCCCCGGGAGGGGGAAGGGGGAGCCCCAGACCCCCCGCGCCGGCTACCCACACCTCAGTTCTTGAGGCTGGATGTCAAAAACGCGAAAAACCGCCGACCGGAGGGAGGGAGGGATGCCGGGGAGCCTCCGGGACTCACCCAGAAAATGGCGTTTCATTACATTCAACGCTGGTTTTCTGGGGGGAGCCCCGTCGGCTCCCCGGAGCTAACTACCCACAGACAGAAAAAGAGGGACTTACCCGGGAGGCGGTCGTCGCTCACCCCTCAACTCGAAGCCGAGACAACTGGCTGCAACCGCCGACCCAAAGCAACACAGGCCCGACGAGGGCCAGGGACATTCACAAGGTAACGAGCAGCCAGGACCCTGTTCGACCGCCAAAATCCCCGCGCCCGAATATCAGACCAAGACACATTCCCAAAGACGGCAGCAAGAGCCGCGAACTTACGAACGTCATGGGCACGGGGATAGACCGCAGGCTGGCTAGACCTAATAACCCTGCGGACGACCTGAGAGACCCGAACCCGCGAACAGGGAAGAAGGGAAACCGGATCAACCCACAGCGCGTCCCCGGACACAGAAGCTGTGGCGCGCAAATAACGGCGAAGCGCCGCAACCGGACACAAAACATGATGCACCCCCGGCCTGACCAACCAAGCATCAACCACCCATGGACCCCTCCGGAACGCAGCAGTCTCATTCTTCGCCAGAAAAGAAGGAGACGGCTGCAAACGAACAAAACTATCACCACGACCAAAAGAGCAGAAACCCCTGCGCCGGAGGAGAGCATGAAGCTCCCCTACCCGACCCCCAGAGGCCAAAGCCAACAAGAAAAGTGCCTTGGAAAAACAATCCTGGACCGAAGGGGCCACAACGAAACGAGTAGATGAAAGGAAAGCGAGCACTCTGTCCAAAGACCAGGACGGCTCAGGCGACGCATGAGCAGGCCGGAGGTGAAACAATGCACGAGACAGCTTGCGAAACGGCGCAGACGTAACATCGATACCGAAAGCAAGCTGAAGCGGCTCCGCCAGCGCCGCACGATACAAAGCGACAGTGTTAGGCAGAAGATGACGGTCCTGAAACAACCACGAGAGGAAGGACAAGACCACCCGAACAGACAAGGAGCTAACACGACGAAGACGCAAAAAGAAACGGAAGGACCGCCAGGAAACTTCATACTGCCGCCGAGAAGAAGCCCTCAGGTGGGACACCAACAAGGAGGCCACCTGATCACCATAGAGATGATGATAGACTCGAGTCAAAAAAACCATACGCGAAGACTCGAGGAGAAGATCGAACCAGCTACGTGACGTACCGGCCCGATCTGCTGAAAGAGGCGGAGCCGCGGGAAAACCCTCGGGTTCGGACACCGAACAACCAGCGCCTGAAACCAAGGCTGGGCCGGCCACCAAGGGGCCAGAAGGACAACTCTCCCCTGGTAAGTCTCTAAGCGAGTCAGGACCTGGAGCAACAGCCGAACTGGGGGAAAGAGGTACAGGAACCCCCACCTCGACCAGTCGAGCCGAAAGGCATCGACCCCGACGGCCTCGCAATCGGGGAAGGGCGCCGCATAAACGGGAAGACGCCGCGAACACGCCGACGCGAAGAGGTCCACCTCGGGGCGCCCGAACGTCTGGCAAAGCCAACGGAAGGACTCGTCGTCGACCGTCCACTCCGTGGAGAGGGGAACGAAGCGAGACAGGGCGTCGGCCAAGACGTTGGACACGCCCTGTACGTGAACCGCCAGGAGAGCCAAACCCCGAGAACTCAGCAGACGAGTCACCCGAAGCGACCAACCCCAAAGAGACAAGGACCGCATCGAACCCCCGCGGTTCAGGCAATGAACCACCGGAGAGCAGTCCGAATGGAGCCGAATCGTCGATCCGCGGGCCACCCGAATCCTCCCCAGAGCAAACCACACTGCCGCGAACTCCCGCACCGTACTGTGAGCTCGACGGAAGGACGGATCCCAACGCCCCTGGCCGGCCTGGTGAGCACTGGTCACAAAACCCCAGCCGAGAGACGACGCATCCGTGTACACATCGAGCGAGGGCTCGGGTAGGCGCCAAGGCACTGAACCCCGAAAAACCCGAAGAGGAAGCCGGTGACGCAGCAACCGACGCAAGTCCCCCGGGGGTCGAACTCTGCGATCGCGAGAGAGGCGGAAGGGGGAACCCCGAAGGAACCAGAACAGCCGTCGAAGCCAAACCCGACCCGGCGGGTAGACCACCATCGCGAAGTTCAGGCTCCCGCACAGCCCCTCGAGCAACCGCCGGGTGACCCGAGGGCCCTCCAGAAACAGACGAAGGCGGGACCGCAGCCGCAGGAGAGACTCCGGAGGGAGAGACAAGGAGGCGGTCCGAGAGTCCCACACGAGACCCAGCCAAGTCCGAACCTGAGAGGGAACCAGATGGGACTTCCTCCAGTTCACCAAGAACCCGAACCCGGCGAGCTGGGAAAGAACCAAATCCCTGGCTAGCAAGCAAGCGGACTGGCTGGGAGCCCAAACCAGCCAGTCGTCGAGGTAGGCCAACACCCGAACACCTAGGAGACGCAAACGAGCCACCACAACCCGTGTAAGGCGTGTGAACACGCGAGGTGCCAGGTTCAACCCGAACGGGAGACAACGAAAGCGGTAACTCAGACGCCCCACTACAAAACCGAGCCAGTCCCTGAACCGCGGATGAATCGGGACATGCCAATAAGCGTCCCGGAGGTCCAGGGACACCATCCAAGCACCCGGCTCCAAGAGGAGCCGAACCTGAGACAGCGTAGTCATCCGAAAGGAGGGGCAATGAACTCAGGGGTTCAGACGGGACAAGTCCAGAATGAACCGCAGGTCCGCGCAGTCCCGTTTCGGAACCGGAAACAGACGGGAAACCCATCTGAGGGACGACGTCGTTTCGACGACGCCCAAGCGTACCCACTCCAAGACGACTCGACAGAGCGCAGGGGAAGAAGCCTGCCCCGCCAGCCCCGACCCCCCAAAGGGGGGAGGGGCCACCCAACGCCACCGCAGGCCGCGAGACACGACCCGAAAGGCCCACGAATCGTGGGACCAGGCGCGGGCGAACAGCGCAAGCCGCCCCCCCATCGCCCCGTCAAAGGGGCAAACCGCGAAAGGGCCGGCGACCCTTACGAGACCCAGAACCCCGCACAGCGCGAACACCGCGCCGACCAGACGAGGGAGGGTCCGCAGGAGGAGGCAACCCCAAACCTGACACCAGAGGCCTACCACGACGAGAGGAACCCCGAGCCCTGGCACGACCTTTCCGGGAAGACCCACCCCGGGACCCCCGGAAAACCAACAAGTCCGACATCGGACGACAAGCCGCCGACGCAGCCTGAATAAACTGCGCCACGGCCGACTCCCCAAACAGGAGAGGACAAAAAGGTGAAGAACGCCTAAGAGCCAGAGCCCAAGCAGATTCCACGGAGGAACCCAGCACCGCCTGCCGACACGCGAGACGGGAAGCATAGAACAGGGAAACCGCATCCCGCAAAATCGGCGTGAACAGCTTCAACAAGGCAGCCGACGAACGCGCAGCCGAGGACAAGGTGCCGGACCCCGGGACGGACCCAAGCGTCCCCACATCCTCCACGAGCCAATCCGAAGACAGCTCCAGGAGGGAAAAGAACCGCAAGGCCGAACACAAAAGGCCCCGAGCGCGCAAGTCCTCCGCCACGAGCGCCGCCGAAAGGGAGGGAACCTGCACATGGAGCTGAATAACGCCCACATCGCGGGGAAGGGCAGGGGCAAACAAGCACTCATTCAGGTACTCAAGTTCACCCCCAGGAAAACCTGAAGCACCGTGGAAGCTTCCCGCCACTCCAGCGTGCGGGAACGACAGAAGGAATGCCAGGAATCCAGACCAAACAAGGGGCAGTCTGCTAGCCAGGATGACTCCGGAACCTCGTAACGGAGCCAGAAAGGGAACGAAGTCCCAAACCTGAACGTGGACGGATCCATTTCCGAGGCATAATCCGGGTCACGCAGGAGGTAAGCTGCAAAGGCCGCTCGCACCACACCAGGTTGGATGCGATAAGCCGAAAACCTCCGGAAGGACGGAACCGACGTACTCGGGGGAACACGGAACCGTACCCGGGGAGGGGCCGACACCAAATCCAACTCGTACGCCGAGGGGGGGAAAGAAAACCCCACTCCTTGTAACAATAAGCCCCGCTCAGTGGGAAGAAAAACTCAGGCGGGGTCCAGCGGGGCCCAAGGCCCCCAAGTCAGCCCCTCCCCAGCCTTGAGGTCCGTCACCACAGGACCCGAGGCCGAGTCCTCTCCCCAAGCCCCGACCCCACAAGACAAGGACGGAGCAGCCGGAAAAGCTGGAGGAAGGGGGGCCCACTGGTCAGACCCTGAAGCTTCGGCCGGGAGACAAGACTCGAATGCCTCTGCCGCCCCCCCCGGAAGGGGCAACCCCCGAAGCTGCCCGAGTCTCGAGATCAAGTAACCCCTGCTCCGACCCCGAAACCCTCAGACGCTTCGGGGCCGGAAGCAGGGGCGGGGGACCAGAACGAACAGAAGGGGAAGGACGAGGAGGTGCGGACTGAACCAGGATCGAAGCGACCCCCACCCCCAAGTCCGGGTCTCGAAAAGCAAAGCGGGGCAGCCCCGGGGCATCCGGGGAAGCAACCAACCGAGCGCGTTGCAACAGACGAAACCTAGACTGCAACGCACGTGCCGCCTGTACCCGAATAGAATCATCAGAGGATTGGGTAAATTGAGTCACAAGCAAGCAGCAACACTCACAGGACTCAGGGTCGAAAGTATCACCGACCCAACAGGCAGCGTGGCAGAGGCAAAAACAATGAGGGTCACCCTGAGACAAGGGGACCGAGCAACCCTCAAACTCGCACACAGCGAGTGGGGACCCCGGGGTCACATCCATCGGACCCACGCGCCCCCTAGGGGATTCCCAGGGTCCTGAGCGTTTACTTTAAGAGGACTCGCGCTCAGGTAGTCCCAGGCAGGGTGCTGCAAACCGGCGCCCAAAACTACCAAGCAAACTTCTAAAGCTGAACCCCAGGGACGTGTACACTCACGGGGACCTAGCAGGGGGCGCCACCGAGGAGAACAGTGGAAGGGCAAAAACAAACTGAATAAAATGACAGAACCCCCCACCAGGCAAAAACAAAAAGAAAAACAAAACCCCGCAAGAGGACAGCGAACCCCAAGGAACAGAGCCGGCCGCGATGTCGGGAATTACAAGCTGAGCAGCACCCTGCGCCCCTACCAGTGCAAACTGCCTCTTACCTGCCGGTAACAAGGGAGAACAGAACACCCAAGAGCCCAACAGGCGGCCGAAAAACCGAAAGGTAAAACGGACCAGCAGAGGCAGACCCCGAGGAGCCTGTGGAAGGTGGCCCCAAGCCCCAAGGGCAGTACTTACAGGGCACCTAGGGAAGGCAGCCCTAGGCGCATGCAGCCCGAGTACTGAAGATAACTCCTGGCTCTCGCACCCACAAAACTAACACCACACTCAAAGCACAGTGCAGTAGCGACACCGGAGCCAGAGCACACGACCATCGCCTATAGCATCAGCCTCAAGAACTGAGGTGTGGGTAGCCGGCGCGGGGGGTCTGGGGCTCCCCCTTCCCCCTCCCGGGGAGGGGGGAGCTGCGTAGACAGCGGCGCGGCAGTGTGTGACGTCACACTAATTTGCTTGTTTTCGGTTGGGGAGTTCTATCCACTAGTTCGGTATTAGGTAGCAATTTTAACCAGAATAGGGGTTTGTTTTGGGGCGCTTACCTTTCTGGGTGCCTGTTCCGGTCGATGGCAGACATAGAATGCTTCCAACTACACGGGGGCTTCTATAGGCCATTGCTCCCCTTGCCTCTCTGAGGGGGCCCGGTTCTGGCCGTGGTCCCCGGTAGGCCTAAGAACTCCATACACATGACTGATGCCAAAGTCTGACATTAGCATATCAGCCTGGGATAGCTCCGGGGAGCCGACGGGGCTCCCCCCAGAAAAAGAGTAATTGAAACGGAAGAACGTTTCATTACTCTTATGAATTATAGTACATGACCTGAACCATTCAAATACTGTACACATAGATAGAACAAACAGAGCCCAAAGGATAGCCAAGACTATCTGGAAAAACCAGGACCCTGAAGGAGGATGTCAACACAAAGAGATCAATGAACGGTCGTAGGAGGCACGTGACTAATCTGGTGTTGCCAGTCAGTTCCTGAGCTGTTGGGGGCACCACCTGGTAATGGAAAGGTGTAACTATTGGTACAAATGACCTAACTATTGTGTCCATAGTGAATTGTGCTTCAATTTTAAATTTTGAATGTTTCAATGCACTATTTTTTTATGCTTGGTTAGGGTGATCACGTATTACCTACTCCCTGTTCCTCTACTGAATTTAGCAGATTTTGTATCTGGTCTCCAGAAAGCATCTATGGCTCATAAAGGTCTGTTTGGTGTGATATATGTGTAAGATTGACAAACAATTGATAGATGGCAAACTCCAGGAAGCCACCTGAGGTCCATCTCAAAGAAATATAAAACAAAATTTACACCAGAGGAAAATTTTACCTATATTTAAACTGTATAAATACTTAAAGGTAATTACAATTTAATAATTATACACATAAATTATTTATATTTTAAATTACAAATGGAATTTATCTAAACATGCAACATAAATTTATGTATTAATATTTTCATACATGCACATGTGAACAAAAAACAGCAGCAAACAATAATGAATCGTAGGCCGATACTGTAGTACAGGGTTTTCAAAGTTGTATTTTCATCATAATTTATACAGGCACTCAGTTGCAGTGTTTTAAATCTTGCCTTATGATTACTGTATATTAATAAATATATAACACTCCAGGTGTTTGATATAATCTAGCATGCTTATTTCATGACCAAACAATGGTTACATGTAGATTGGAGCAGAAATAAACATATAGCGTATCATGAAAAAGTACAATATTATAAAAATATACACAGTGGCACCTTGCTCAAGAGCACTAATTGGGATTAGAACCTTATCCGGTTCACCAAGGATAAACTTCACTAAACTGTTTGCAGTTTTTGCCAATTCTTTTGTATTTTTCAAAATGCACTTGAAAGAACACACCTTTGTGCCTTTTTACATTTAACTGAAAATGTAAAAAGGAAAATCAGACAAGGCACTATATATGAGATTAGGTTTCAACTGCCCCAGGCCCATGAATGATAAGGGCAGCTAGTGGGATGCCACAGTTTCTGGAGCTGCCCTCTGGCACTACCTTAACCCTATCCAACCCTCTATATCACCCTTAATTGCCACCAACCTACAAGCCACTCTCTAACTCCAATCTTCATCCCATGCTCTCCCCCAACACATGATCAAACTTTCCCTCTTAGCACTCTTGGATTGGCAGCTTACTGCCATTGTACAGTACTCGATATGCTAATAGTACTGTACAAATATTTATATTAAAAATTGGATGAAGTAAATGTATAAATTGTTAACATTTTAATAGTACAGATTTGTACCATACACTACAGGCAATGGCTAATTTTTTTCTTTCTGGCTCACTGCAATCCATTTGAGCAAGGTTCTACTGTTTGTCTATAGTGTACTTAAAAAATTTGTGTATACTGTGGAACTTCGAGTGACGAGCAGCGTCATCTACGAGCATTTCGAGTAACGAGCGAGCCACTCGCCAAAAATTTGTCTCGATTGACGAGCTTCCGCTCCATTAACAAGAAAACCATGTGGTGCTTCCAAGTGTTCCTGCTGGTTCTCGCAAAGTCTCAGAAGCCTCCGATGATGCAAATCAATGAATTTCTTTTTTTTAAAGATGCTAGTGATACTGGGATGTAAAGAGGTGACTGCTGTAATGTTGCAGAGCACTGATTTCTTTTAAGAAATTATAAAAAATAAAAAATTCTGAAAATAGTAGAAATGTCAAAAGGTTTGTCCAGTGTATGTAAGGTAGACTGCTCCATTTTTTATAAAAAAAAATAAAAAATATAAAAAATATAAAAATTGAAAAAATGTGAAAAAAGAAAAAATGTCATAAAGGTTCGTTTAGTGTATGTCAGGTAGGCTGCTCCATTATTTAAAAAATCGAATATCATATTGATGTTTTTCGGTGGTGGAACGGATTAATTTTATTTCCATTAATTTAAATGGAGAAATTCATTTCAAAATACTAGCATTTCACATGACAAGCTTAGTGCTGGAACGGTCCCCAAGAAAATATTTGAAATATATTTGAAAATATGTAAAGTTGCTCTGGCTGTTAAACAAAGTATGCCTTTCTTAATAGGCTGTTTATGTACGTAATTTAAATCTGCGAGTTATCAATCTCGGCAGATATAAAAACAAGTTTAAACATAAGGAAATATAAATTGAATACATTTTATTTCTTAGGGAGAATAATGCTCTAAAGTGAATATTTTATTAACATTAGTAAAACTAGATTTGATGATATCTTAAATCCCTTGCACCACATTATCATCAATGTAGCTTGAAAGGGTATCAATGACGTATCATTTTTTTATGTAATCAATGATTATGTCAATGCACTGACAGAAACTATTTTAACATCAGGTCATACTGTCTAGACGACGCCTGACAACCTTTATAAGGAATAACAAGACAGCAGGAACAGCAACAGGTACAATAATGTTCCTTTATTGACCTGTCATCCTCTTTGGATTCATAATTTTTCTCCATTTTTTCTTCTTTTGTCTCGTCTTCCTTTCTGTCCATTTTAGCATCCTTTTCAGCATCTCCAGCTTTCTTGTCACTGTTGGCAGTGAAAAATATTAAGTTTTTCATTATGAACTGCAATTTATTAATCCACTGACAGTGATTTTCTCTTCTTAATGCAGCTGCATCCTGAATTCACCACTTGATTTTTGTGAAATCCTGGGTTCCTTATGCTTCTGTTCTTTACATATAAATATTTACCTTTCTAAGATTCATATATTTTAAGTGAATATTTACATTAAATATAATCCTTCTTAATAACTAAAATGCATTAATATTAAAAAAAAAAAATGTTGAATGTAATGAATATACACATGTGCTGAGCCAGTACAATATATATTACATCTTTGTGAACATTAGAAGAGAGAGCATGAAACAAGTTACAATCGAAAAAGGTATCAAAAGAGCTGCTGAGAAACCATGTCTTTCTTTATCTCCTGTACATGGTTCATCAAGCGAGTCTGGCCCTTCTGCATCTGTAATTCTAACCTCTACAACTTAAAGACACCTGCATTGCATCAAGTTCTTATTCTCGAGCTTAAATCATCTGCAACACCCAGATGTACAGTGCCAAGATCTTGAGTACAAGAACACGACTTCAATTTTTGGTTCAACTTGTATTTAGGGAAAGCGTGATGATGTATTTGCACCAGTGAAGAATATTTTAAAGGGGTTTTCTCCAAGAGATATGAATATTATGACCTTAGTCTGGATATGACTTTATATCATGATATGCATCCTTATATAAATATAATCTAAAATGCAACTCAAATATCTAAAATTGCAGAAAACTGACTCTAGCAAAGAAATTCCAGGGTCTGAAATTATAACCAAGATGACCCAGCACATCATCTGGCATTAGGAAATCTGTGTAGTAAGTTTGGTGAAATTCTGTCCACTTACTATTGCAATGCCACACAAAAATAATGATCGAAAATTTGTCTTCTTTCTTAGAGAAGACAAATTTTGAAAAACTTAGTTTTCAGAATGGCAATCATTGGGCTCCCATGCCAAATTTAAATAAGAAGTTCCATATTATAACTATACATTGCTATTTTAAGCTTAAAAGTCAATTTGAAGAAACTACCAGGGTACTCATAACATTTCAAAGATAAAAAGCTACAAAAATTAGCTAATTAATAAATGAAATACTATAAGTTATCACCACTATCACAGACCACTAATACAAATAAAAGTAACAATAACAACAACAATAATAGTTACATCATTATCATTAAAATAAGAAAAGAAATATAAGTTGAGAGAAATTTTAATTTGTGCAAAAATGTTACGTACACAACTAAACTAATTATAATAAGAATAAAGTTTTTCACCGTCATCTTATCTTAACATAAAAACATAAATGACTTACTTCATCTTGCTCTCTCCCCCTGGTGATGGAGGGCATATTTCCACAGTCGGAGGTCCATCTGCGTTGTTTTGTAGTGCTTCTAACTCTTTTTCATGCTCAGCTTGCTGCTTCTGTAGGGGAATGACACTTTCAGGATTTGGGAGTTGTTGCAACTGTAGATAAAAATCGTAAAATTAATCGAAACCCATCTGAGAGCAAATGTCCACAATGTTTATAACCAACCAGAAATAAGTGGTGGAAATGAGTATCACTATCAAGTGCACAAAGAAACAACATACAGAATCATTTTCACAGAAAAGATGGCAAAATTCAACAAATTTAATAAGTTTAAACATTCATTTAATTTTCAACCACATTTTATCTTAGAGAAGATAAAATGTTGGTATACAATACATACAATTCTACAAGGAAGTTAAGATAGTGCTGAGTGTATGACTATGAAACTTGTGTGAGGACGTGTTATAAACAAACCCCAGCAACACAAAGTGAACAACAATGCACTTTTTAGCACTTGACCCCCATTATCACCCTTAATTCTGAAAGGTCAAGCACTAAAAGAATACAATGCTCCTTTCATGATTTCGAAATTTTAGATTATTCTACAACCTTCAATGTAATCAAACATATTTGCGTGGAAGGGGGGTGGGGGGGTGGGGGGTTGATGACTGCAGAGAAAGCAAAGGGAAAAGAACCATGAAAAAGATGATTCACAGTAGAGCTCGTGCTTTTCATTCCTTAAAACAGTAAAGAAAATTTCTCAACAAACAACTGGCAGGGTAATACTAACTGCCGAAAAATATTTGCTGATAAAATGGCATGATTTAGAAGCTCATATTGATTTACGAAAAGGGGGCACAGTTTTGACAGGCCTTACAAAAATTAGCCTAGGAGTAACTTTTTTTTTTATTATTATTAAAATATCCTAAAACTAGTTTAGAAGCTTTCTCAAATCTCAGGCATGATGAAAAAAGACAAGCTAATTAAGACACTGGTTCTACATTGTTACAAATGTCACCTGGATTAAGCGCGTTTGAGGTTAGACAAATATAATTGTATCTTATCAGCTTAAGAATGAAACTAGTTATTATATTATTTTTTTTAAATCACAAAACATTCTAACCATGGAAACGCGCCCATTAAAAAAGATACACTGATGACTAAACTGAAACAAGAAAGCCTTGGTGACTTAACACAAAGGAAAAGCAGGAGTGATCAGAGTCAACAGGAGAAGCACTATCACATTCATCATGAATGTGCTACCAGAGAAGCATTGCCAACTATGGGGTACTTTGAGTACATCATCATATTAACTCAACAGAGTAAACCTAAAGACCATACTTTCAAATGTGAAAAAAAAAAAAAAAAAATCAGAAAGTAGTCTTAATTTAGGCTGTATCTGTGAGGCTAATATTAATACTCCTACAACATTCGCTAAATTGTTAACAAAAAGCACTACTTCAGAAGACTACAGTATTTCCTATGGCTACACAACATAATGACTACAGAGACACCAATGTAACAGATAACAAATGACTTGTGCAAGATATTGCTGAGAAATATGTTTTGTGCAACTATATTTTGATACTCTGTTGAAAACCAAACAATTTGTGTAAAAAAAAATATTGTAAATGAATCCATCAAAAGACATTAAGAAAAATATATACAGTATATAAATGAGCAACCACGTTGATGTTAACACAGAAAATGGGGTATCGATCACAGCCCACGATCGAAAACGGTGGACGAGTGCCAGACGGTAGTTGTGTGAGGGGTTACCGTCAGTTCCGGGCAGGCAGACAGAGATAAGAAAAAAATTAAGTAAAAATTTGACAAACGTTTCACACTATCTTTAGTCACGAGTAATTACCCCTACAAAAGCAAGGACACTTTTTCTTTTTTAGCAAAAAAGCCGTTATAAAATCTACACGTACTATAAAATATCTATTGA
The DNA here is from genome assembly GCF_040958095.1 of Procambarus clarkii. Classification (NCBI taxonomy): domain Eukaryota; kingdom Metazoa; phylum Arthropoda; class Malacostraca; order Decapoda; family Cambaridae; genus Procambarus; species Procambarus clarkii. Next base: position 18,163,832 of record NC_091209.1, read on the forward strand.
TGTTAATGATGCACCACCTAAAGACACTTATAAATCTAGTTTAAATTGAAAGCTCACTATTTGTAAAGAACACTGAACAACATTTACTAATACAATATATAAAAAACACAACCTACAAAGCAAAAGATCCATTCTTATGAATAGGTTCCAGTTCAGATGGCATAATGTGTATTCACATTATATATGAATTAAAACATACATTCCTGCCCTTTAATCTGTTAAATACCATGAACCCATACAAAATATTTCCTATCGTGTTGTGTATTTGTTCTTCAGTTAAAAATTATAAGGGCATATACAGTATGTAAATTACTGTATCACTAATAATAAAAAGTTAAATATAGAAATTATGCAAATCAGTATACAAGTTCAAAGTTAAATTAATGCCTTATAATTAAGCCCCCTTGACATATATTGGAGACTCACAATGTTTTCTTGAATAGAGGACAAAAACTGATATTCTGAACAGCAGACTCTAACAATTAAGATGTGATTAACATACAATTCAACATTTAAAGATGTTTTTCCTTTACATTTCTGAGATAATTATCTAGTTTAGAAAAGGATATAACATATATGTGCAACACACAATAAAAAGTACCCTTTCAATCATTACCCTCCTATTTTGAACTCCATATATGCATTTCACGAACCAAGAGCAACAAATTCTACATAAACTTATTCCTCTAAACTAGATGTTATATTTAGATATTATAAGGTCTGATTACAGTATGATTATAGCAACAACAGTATGTTTTATTGTCCAAAGAAGATAATATTGTGTGCATAGTAGTGACACGAATGTACTGCATGTGTGTATCGATGTTCCACAAGATTCATTATGGAAATCTCTCAAATTACTGTACATACTATTTCATAATCTAACTCCAAAATAACAGTAAAAACAAATCAATAACATTGAAATAAGCCTCGATATAAGCCATATGTGTATGAACACACTAGGGCTTCCTGTCCCTCCCGACACAATGAATTATTATTATTATTATGTAGTGCTTTGCAAACAGGGATCAGTTGAGGGGGGGGGGTTCCAATCAGAGAAAGATTAGTGTTGATATGTAAGAAATTCAGAAATAGTGGGAGTACTGGTAAAGTTTTAAGAAAGATTAGATAAAGTCTTAGGTAATGAAGCAGTCCCTGTGGTGAAGTGGTAACACACTCTCGACTGCCGTTTCGCGAGCACTTTGACCTGGGTTTATATCCTGGCCGGGGAGGATTTACTGGGCGTACTGTAGTCTCTGTTTACCCAGCAGCGAATGGGTAACGGGTTGTTAACCGATTTGGCAGGGCGAATTCCAGGGAAAATTAGCATTAAAGCTGGAATTAATTCACCTAACCAGAAGTATTTGAGTCTTGGCAACCCCCACCTGACCTATCAAGACTGATGCTCAGAAAATATATATTTTACAGTGCTATAATCTGACTAAAACTGCACAATTTTGACATATTGGTCAATTCCATTAGCAATTTGATCTATTAGGTAAAGGACAAGTTGAATTTATACCCATTTTGCATTCACATTTTCAAAATTATTTCCACTTACATTATCAAATTTGTTATATTTATTTAGTTACATATACAAGAGTTTTTACATTCTTGTGCAGCTACTAGCATGCATAGCGTTTTGGGCAAGTCCTTAATGGAATGTCAAATCATGAGAAAGGGATGATGACCACCTAGTGTGTCATGGTGGTAGAGTTCATGTAAAGAAGTTACATGATCTTTGTCTTCTCTTGTCAACTGCCATTCCAGTTATGTCATTTATTCTACATTTTTCCCATTTACCAAATATTTGAATACGATCACAACAAATTAAATTTTTTTAACATTGACGTGTAATTAGTTAAATAAGTTTCTCCAGAAGAATATATCTTATCTGTGATACTTCAGTCTACAACAATTATTTATCATTAACCCTTGATTGCAATCAAGAATCAAACTCACATTCCTGTAATCTTCAAATATAATTAAAGATCTGCAATTTTTTTCATACTGACCTCCTTATCCTCCTCCTCTTGTTCTTCCTCAGCAGCTGTAAGTTCTTGTGCATTGGCCAAGTTGTCAACAGCAATAGCCAAGAAGACGTTAAGGAGAGTGTAGTTACCGAAGATCACCAAGATGATGAAATAAAGACTGTAGATCATACCAGACTTTGTACCACCCTGGGATGCAATTCCCTGATACATCACTTCATTCCAATCCTCACCTGTTAGGATCTGACAAATATAGGTAATAGGACTTTAGGAGCATACATCAGCAATGAATTTTGAAAGTAATATATACTACAGCCTTGGGTTTCAACTTTATTTATTTTTATATTTTTATATTTATATATATATATATATATATATATATATATATATATATATATATATATGCGAACAAGCTTGAATGGTTCCCAAGCCAATATGCAACTGAAAAATCCACACCCCTAAATGCAGGCCGGCCTGTGCCACCAGGAACCATGCGCTCAGTCGACCCCAACGCGTATCAACGAATATCGTTAGTCGACGACACGGTCGTAAATTGAGTCGCTTTTTCCGACCAAATCTACATCGTAACTCAAACAAATCGTAAGTGGGAGCAATCGCAAGTCGAGATGTCACTGTACATACATTGATTATATTTATAACCAATTAAAAAATTGGTTATAATTTTATATTATAACCAATTTTGATTATACAGAGGAACCTCGGGTGATGAGCGGCTCCATCTACCAACATTTCAGGTAACGAGCGAGCCACTCACAGAAAATTTATCTCGACTGACGAGCTACCGCTTGGTTCATGAGAAAACCATGTGGTGCTTCTTAGCGTTCCCACTGGTTCTCGTAAATTCTCGGACGCCTCCGACAATGCAAATCAATGAAATTTTGTTTACAAGATGCTAATGATGCTAGGATGTAAAGGGATGACTGCTGTAACGTTGCAAAGCATTGATTTTTTTTAGAAAAATTATATAAAAATTTAAAAAATTTGAAAAAAAAAGAAAAATGTCAAAAGGTTCGTTCAGTGTATGTCAGGTAGGTTGCTCCATTTTCTATAAACAAATAAAAAATGAAAAAATATAAAAAAAATTGAAAAAAATTGAAAAAAAAAGTAAAAAATGTTCGTTCAGAATATGTCAGGTAGGCTGCTCTATTTTCTATGAAAAAATAAAAACAATTGAATATCATATTGATGTTTTTCGGTGGTGGAACGGATTAATTTTACTGTATTTCCATTATTTTAAATGAGGAAATTTGTTTCACAAGATGAGCGTTTCACATGACGAGCTCGGTGCCGGAACGGATTAAATTCATTAACCAAGGCTCCTCAGTATTTTTATTTTAGATTTTTATTGAGTGAAGTTCACAATAACATGGAATTAAGATGCATTCAGTCAAGCACTAACATTAGCACTGATGTGCATATCTCTTACAAAAATTAGATAATATAATAATAATATTTATTACTAGCATCTATATTTTAGAACTCAATAAATTAAATACATAAAACAAAAAAGAAATTGATTTAAGGTACAGTATCTCCAAACTCACCTGAAATACAGTGAGCAGAGCTATGGAGAAAGTGTTGAAGTTGGCTAAAGGTGTTTCGCTTTCAAAGTTAAAAGAGCCACCAAAAAGCTGCATTCCTAGGAGTGCAAAGATGAGGATGAACAGGAAGAGCAAGAACAACAGTGAGATGATGGAACGCATTGAACTCAACAAAGAGATTACCAAGTTCCGGAGTGAGGACCAATACCTGAAAGATGTATTACTTTTATTAGCAGTTTTGCACTTCTGAAATCTTCAAAATTATTATTATTTTACAAACACAAAACAAATGATGTCTTAGTCCAACATCATACATATTTATACACATCATACATATGCTGTATATTTTATAGTTCTAATTCACCATGAAGAATGCAAAAATTAATAACGTTCATCTGCAGTATAAATTTTGCACGTAATTTTAAATTAAAATTTACTCATTTTAATTTGAACAAGAGGACAATTAGCAGCACTCTAGGTTAATATTTGTTGTAAAATATAACTAGTTTAAGTGCTATACAGCACTTGTCTTATGACTTCCCTTAAAATTCTAAAGCAAAAGAAGCAATTTAACACAGAAAACCTTTTAACATTAATATCTCATATGAAGGTTGTGGGTAGTTTGAACCCTTTCACTGCCAAGTTACAACTTACAAATTTGTTTTATTCATCATTATCCTTATTCTCCTGTTTCCCAGTTTCATAGGATAGAAAGTGATCAGCCTTGAGAAAAACAGTAAACAAATATCTAAGCTAAGGAATTAAAAAACCCAGGACTGAATGTAATGAAATGCCTCTTTCTGGTAGGTCCTGGTGGCTCCTTGGTGCTTGCTGCCTGGCAAGCTCCATCCAATTCAGTCCATGCCAGGCCATAACAGGTCATAAATACACCTACTGGGAACCAGAGGCCAAAACCTGACCCCCATCAATGTAGGTGCAACGAGCAGGAAATTGTAAATCACCCTAACAAGAAAAGGCCACCATAAAGGGGTGGGGGCAAGTCAAAACAAACAACAGCTAGGTAAATAAACCATAGAAAACAGGACAATGAAGCCCCGAGTTTCACAAACTACTTGGTCGTGAAGCAATTCTTACATCAGTTCCACCTGCATGTCACCAGGAGATGTGCACCATCTGCCATGAATCACCAACCATACTCCCTCAGTCATATAGCCAGGCTAATGCGAAATCGGAGCCCAGTTCGGGGAAGGGAGCGGCCCTCAGCAGCCACAAGGACTCACCAGACAGAGGCATTGCATTAAATTCAATGTTGGTTTTCTGGAAGTGATCCCTAGGTGCTTCATTGGTGCTGTCAACACAGACAAAAATAGGGGAGTACTCACCACAGGTGGAAGATGGCTGCAGAAGTAACCCCCTGGAAGTGGGAATTAGCGACGAGTTAACTGTCCCGAAAGCCACACAAGCCCTGCGGGGACCAGGCACATTCACTAAATAACCAGCCGCTAGGACCCTTTGGGACCACGTAAATCCCCAAGCCCTAATAACCAACAAAGACATACAGTATACAAAAACAATGTGAACAGCAGCAAATTTACAAACATCATGGGATGAAAGGCTGGCAAAATTTGATGACACTACAAGTAACCTAAGACAATCAGGCCCTGAAACAGGGAACCAGGAATACCAGATCCACAAAAATAGCATCCCCCCCCCACACACAGCACAAGCAGCACAGAGGTAACTGTAAATGGCTGCAACCAGACATAATAAATGATGGATGGAATAATGTGAGACCTCTGGCCTCACCAACCAAGCATCAATTACTAAAGGACCTCTACAGAAATTAGCCATCTCATTCATAGGCTGAGAAAAGAGGACTGTAAATTAAAAAAATTACCCCTCCCAGGACCAAAAGAGCAAAACCCCACTTTCGGAGAAGAGCATGAGGCTCCCCAGCCCGACAATTGGATATGAGGGCCAACAAAAACAAAGCTTTGAGGAAACAATTCGAGAATGAAAAGGAAACAGCAAATTAAGGAGAGAAGTGAAAAATAAAACCCTGTCTAAAGACCAGGGCAGCTCAGGAGTAGAATGAATAGGCCAGAGGTGAAAAAATACCTGCGACAACTTCTTAAACAGGACCGATAAAACATTGACACCAAATGCCAACAGAAGTAGCTCAGCCAAGGCCAAACAGAACAAAGTGGCAGTATTTGGCATGAGAAGCCTACCTGTAAACAACCTGGACAAAAATAACAGAACTACAGATACAGAAACCAAGGGCAAGTGATAGACAGAAAAAGATGAAAAGATCACCAAGAAACCTCTTTTTGTCATTGAAATGAAACCTGCAGCCAAGACTCCAAAATATCAGCCACCAGCAGACTGTAAAAAGAAGGTAAATGAGAAACATCTCCAGGCCTATCCATTAAAAAGTGGCAGAGCTAGAAAAAATTATGCAGGTTCGGAGAATGGGCCTGAAGGGCTGGAAACAAAGCTGGGCTGGCCAGAAGGGAGCTAACTGGAAGCCAACAGGAGAAAATGTTCTCCCTGCGGGAGAACATCTCTGGTCTTGACAGAACCTGGAGTAACTTATAACAGGTTTACTTGTAACTTGAGGTTACAAATAAAGAAACCCCCTCTGACCACAGTCCAGCTGAAAAGGACCCACATAGAGAGCCTTACAATCGAGTAATGAAGCCACGGAAACCAGAAGCTGTCGGTTCCATTCTGACACAAAGAAGTCCACCTTGGGGTAGCCGAACGTCTCGCACAACCAACAGAAAGCCACTTTTCGATGGTGCACTGTGTGGGGATGGGGCGAAAATGAGAAGCTCTCTGCCAGAATATTGGACTCACTACAAACATAAATCACATGATGAGCCAAACATTGAAAATCTAGAAGATGAGGTACATGAAGCCTCCTGGCCCATAAGGCAAGAGGCTGAATTGACTCTTTGCATTTAAACAATGAAATACCAGGAAGCAGTATGCATGGAGCTGGACAATGAACCCCACAAAAGATGAAACAAAACATGTCAAACTGCTAGGCAAGTGTAGGACACTCACCTAGCATCCATAAAAGAATTGAGCACAGAGAAAGGGAGGCACCACAGGACAAAACCCCAAATAAGAAACTGGTAAACCAGACACCATCAAAGTGCCTATGGAGCCTCCACCCATGATCCCAGCAGCGGTGAAAAAAACAAAATCAAAGAAAGCGGTGCAACAGCCAAAGCTAAACTCTGCCCACAGGATAAACCATGCAGATAAATTTCAGACTTCTGAACAGCCACTCGAGCAAGTGACAGGTGCCCAGGGGACTCTACACCACCACCCAGAAATGAGCATCCAACTGAGCAAGGATGCAAGTGGAAGAGAGAGAGGAAAGCTGACCGAGAATCTCACACCAGACCAAACCAGGTCCAAACATGTATTTAAACCAACTGGGTCTTTTGCAAATTCAACAGAAACCAGATCACTCTCACTGAAGGAACAAACCCCCTAGAAAGGAAGCAAAGAAAAATAGAAAATTTCAAATTTCACAAAAGGTAAACAAACAATGCAGCAGATATGAGACAGAGCTCGGCATTCTGTACACCATACATATGGCGACAGACCAGCATCAGGAACTCCAGATGCAAAGATCGGAGGAGAACCTCAAACCAGCGAGGAACATATTCGCACCGATCTGCTGAATGAGGTTGAAGAGAGGAGCGAGCAACTTGGGAAAAGCTTCAATGGCTTGAACTGCAGGTAACAAAGCTGCAACACCTAACACTGAAGTCAAAACATCCAGGCCACCCCGAAGCTAGTCAGACAACAGCTCAACCACAGCGCAGATGCTCAAAAATGGATGCCGAGTGTAGATGGGGTCCTGTGATCCTCTGCAGCCCGGGCACCAGAGAGCATGCACAACTCTACACAGAACTGCCACTGTCTACATTACCAGCCAGAACCTGAATGACTAGGCAAAACTCTGGTGCTGAAAAAGTTTTGCCTACGAAGAATACCTGAAAGATGGAGCCCACTTCTCATCACTCAAGTGTTTAGGTATGACAAAAGCCATGCCAAGCCCCCAAGGAAAAGAAAGGGTTGTCCACAAGCCAGGAACCTTATACCGGTCATTGATATTTTGCTTCATCAAGGAAGTGAGGTTCTGATCCTGCAGGAAGAACTGAAACAAGTCTGACCAAGCCAAATGCAACAGAAGGTGGGATGATAAAAAGTCCTGAAATAAGATGCATCGGAGGACTCTAAAGGTATACAGAAGCAAACCCAGGGAGCAGAGTCCCACACCTGATGCCCCATCAGAGAGAAAGGCACCATCCCAAACTAAAGGACTGAAGCCAAATACATCTGCCTGAAAATACAAGGCTCCAGATTCCCAGTGGGAAGATATATGGGTCCTGGTAGTACAGTCGGGTTTGTCCTTGACGCACAATCAAGAATTCCGGGTTCAAATCCCAGGTAGGATAGAAATGGTTGGGCACATTTCCTTATACTTAATGCCTCTATTCACTTAGCAGTGAGTAGGTACTCAGGAGTTAGTCAACTTCTTGTGTCCTGGGCAGGGTCAGTAATTCGGCCTTTTGGTGGACTTCGATAAAAGCCAAACGTGTATGAATACACTCTGGCTTCCTGTCCCCCGACACAATGAATAAAATTTTATATTATTATAATGGCTGAACTGACTCCACTGCTGTTATGGAAAGGAGAAACCCCTGAGATGGCATATCTACACCCACAGCTAAACCCCATCCAGACTGAAACTTTCAGTTGTTGCGGAGTCCAGAACAAAAGGGGCGAGACAAGAGCCCTGATGAACTATGCCAGACAGAACCAGGGAAAGAGAATAAGGGGCAAACTTAGAACATATGGAATTTACCAGCTGCTCAACTCCAGAGGATCTACTTGAACACCCAGCTGTAAACCACGAACACTGGCAAAACAAATCCATAAAATAGTAGCTGGCTGATAAGCCTCTTTCCTGGAAGGAGGCTCAGCAAGAAAAAAAACCCAGTGAACACAAACTTTGCGTGCCTTGGGGTGGAAGGTATCACTCACCCAACAGGCAGCATGGTGGCTGAATGACCATCGGTGTGAAGCAACACCAATGGATATCCCTCAAACTCTTAAATATTAAGTGCAGGCTTAACGGGCTGTTCAATAATGAACCACACCAAAGACCAGCAGGGTTTACAAGGGACCTGGAAATAAAGACTCAGCAGAATGCCTAGGTACTAGGGATGCTCGATAAAAGACCCAAAACTGAATGCAGCACACCAAAATAAATGGCTGTAAAGGACATCAATAGCATGCTGTAAGGTCAAGCTCTGGCATGCCCTATGGTCAAGCATGTGAACCCTAGTGAACCCCCTTAAACAATAATACCAGAATGACCTCAATCTCAGCATCTTACAGAGGAGTCAATGACCCTTGCACTACTCAAGGTGAGGCACCCTCCACTGGAGGCTGGCCTTTATGGGCCAAACACCTGAACACACCAGGGGAAACAACCCTGTCAAATGTAGGGGCAACATCAATTTGTGCTTAGTGTAGGGCACGTGCAGTTCAAGATGAACAGTTTCGAAAGTCCACACAACAAGTGAGGCCTGTAAGCACATAACACATGAAACAAACACTAAATATTGAAATGATACACATAAAAATGGGTTTCTCCACAAGACAGAGTTCAAAGGATACTGTAACCAACACTTATCTAAAAATATGGGACCTGATGGCCCAGCAACTCAGGGAGCAGGTCAGACATGTCTGCAATCAGGCAAAGGATTGATCATTGTTGACATGGAAAGCTGTCAGGTCCCATGATGTTGCCAGTGGTAATTAGGAGAGTTGACTTAATTACTAGGTGGATCACTTTTGAAGTTATTTGCTGCCATATTTGTTTACCTTCTATAAATCTGCCAATTGTCTGGTTTGCTTCACTTACTTTCTGAAGGTTTCTTTTTTTGATGTGAGTGATCTAGAATCCCCTGCTCCCTGTCAGGTTTTGGTCTCTAGTCTGTAGTAGGTTATTAAGGACTTCTAGGGCTGATGAGACATATGTGTGGAGCTGTCTCAATGCAGCTAGCAACAGGAAGTCTCCATTCAGCCCATCCAGAAAAGTAATTTCAAACTAAAATTGTATATATGTTCATAAAAGGAAAAATAACTGGTGTACATATGCATCACTTAAACATGTAAACACATGTAAACAAGGTGATAGCCAGGAGTGACAATATATTTTCTTCCCATTTCATTCATTCTAATAAAGAAATTACCCTGAAACCTTCTCTAACCAACTTAACTTTCCCTAGAGAATAATTTCCACATGAGTGTGGAGCCTCATGTAACAAAAACTTTTAACCATTGGTTCTAATTTTCAGAGATGCTAGCTAGTAATGTAATGAATAGCTAGCTAGAATATTCATCTAAGGATAGTAATGACTATTCTTAGATGAAACCACACCAAGAAAGTGCAAGTGAGCCTTTTTATTCATGGTAGTCTGAGAATTATTATTTTAACCAAAACATTTTGTTCATGGCAGTGAAAGGGTCAATTCATTCAATAACAAAATTAAACCATGATTAACATGCTTACTTTGTAACTTTAAATATCCTCAGTAAACGTAAGGCTCTCAACACAGATAGACCAAAGGACCCGGACTTGAAGGCTGACCACACAACTTCAAATATGGAACCGCTGATGACGACACAATCAAATCGATTGAACGACGACTCAAAATACATTCTTGGGCCGAGGGCATACATTTTTATAAGCATTTCAGATATGAATAGACCTAGAAATATAAATTCTGCATAGTCTGAAAAAGAAGAGAGAATTAAACATAAGTGATAATTATTTATTATTAAATTAAAAAGTTATGTGATGTTAAAGAATGTAAGCTGTGTTTCTTATTACTAATTCCAACAATAACATATAAACTATATTTAGACATTAAAGAAATGGTTTAAATATCTTCTTGAATAACTTCTAGCAATATTTAAAAACAATTATACAATACTTGTTTACAACTATGATAAGAGTACTCTTCTGTCAAATGCTCACTCCTGCAAATATCCGTAGAAGGTATTAACAATAGGTAACAAGATGCAAGCCAATTTTACCATGTTATACTTGTGAAATATTTCATAAACTCATTTAACTGCAAATTTCTGCCATGTATAAACTTAAATAAAATTGTAGTCTTCTGTTTATTTAGTTAAAATTCCTTCTGCTGTTCTGTTGCATTTTCTGCTGTTCCATCCATCATGTAATTGTTATCACTCTCCTTTTCTTTTTTTCCCTTTTTTCAATTCAATTTATGCTTTTGATCTCAATTAGTATTAAGGTTTAGTCTAAGTTTTTTCCCACAACTTGCCCGAAACGCTGTGCATATTAGTGGTTTCAGGCATTGTATGTATTAGCTTTATCTATAAATCCAACATTACATTTGTAACTCATTTTCAATGTACAGGTATATGCCTTTACCTGAATAAACATCTTATCCTCTCTAAAACATATATTTCTTGTGATAACTATCACAATGTTAATTTTTACTATGTAGGTGTGCAGAAGATTCAGTACATAATGCAGCATGGTTAGCTAGGTGAGCATATAATTACATCAGTGTTAATAATTTTTTCCTAAACTCTTTAATTGTACAACTAACCGCAATTTCTCGTAGTCTCTTCTCCGAAAACACATTCAGCATTCTTTAGTTTTTCAAATGTGGTTTTTCAACATACATGGATCAGTGTTTTTGTGATTGTTGTTGCACAGACAATATTGTAAATATTCTTACAAAATACTAATAAAATTTACTATTCCACCTATTGACATATTTAATTGTGAAAAGCATTTTAAAATAAAAACATACAGAGGGAGAGAATGACTGGTTGATTGTGGTAGCAGTATACCAAAAGGGTAAGTGAGACGGGCATAAAGTTGATGGGGATGGTCCCAGCTGTTTACAAAGTTCCATGAATTTGACGCCTACTTCCATTTTATGCCGCACAGATGACAAAAAGACATGACACATTTATCATCCATCAACAAGTCAATATCTAATAATCATGATGTTCTTAATATGTAGCAAAGTAGCCAGGAAACTAGTGGAGATACTAAATCCAGACTTCCTGGGCTTACTTAAGAAACCAGGGGCCAGATTCACGAAAGCACTTACGCAAGCACTTACGAACGTGTACATCTTTCCTCAATCTTTGACGGCTTTGGTTACATTTATTAAACAGTTTACAAGCATGAAAACTTCCCATTCAACTGTTGTTATTGTTATAAACAGCCTCCTGGTGCTTCGGAGCTCATTAACTGTTTAATAATTGTAAACAAAGCCGCCAAAGATTGAGAAAAGATGTACAGGATCGTAAGTGCTTGCGTAACTGCTTCGTGAATCTGGCCCCTGGTCAATATTCCACAAATGGCAAAGCCTCAAGTACCATCCCCCTCCCCCTTCCCCTTGGCCTGAACAGCAGGGAGCCAGGAGGCCAGGAATTCTAGCTGAACCTGAGCTCTGGGTCCTCATTATTTCCCAGTTGGAAACTTGAGCAGGAAAAAGGCCACGTCTATCTGACCCTGCAAAAGTGGGTACGAAAACATCCTTTCAGAGATGAAGGTCCATTCAATAAGTAGATCCTTCCCCCCCCCCCCTCCTGATGGAAAGCAAAAAAAAATGTAGACAACCATTTCATGCATATCTTACAGGTTCTGGGGTCATACTATTCTTATATCTGCCTGTATATAAATGTGACCCTTGTTCAGCAGTAAAGTTATCAGCATCTTTACTACACTGCCAAAGAAACCGTGAAGATCATTATTCAGAATGTCTAGAATGCAGTACTTCAGAATTCACAGTACCAGAATGCAATATATTTCAATGACCAGTCCTGTTTCACAATCACAAAGTATGAAGAATTTCTATGCAAACCTGTATTATTTGGAAGATATGTACTGTTTGAAGGAAAGATATCTTCAGAAAGGCACAAGTGATTTTATTCCAATCTTCCACTCTAGTAGGTTAGGATAAGGGCATTTTAGTACAGTTTCTTGACACTAGGAAACCTTAGGAGAATGGGGTGGGTGCACAGGTGGAACTAACAAGACAATTTTTTTTATATATTCTTTTGAATAAACTTGTATTTTATGGTAATTACTTCACAACCAGATGATTTGTTCATTTCTGGGGTTAGTTGTCTCGTTTTCTATGCTTTGTTTACCTTGCTGATTGTCTATTTTGGTTTGCCCACCTATTTGGTGTCCTTTTCTTGGTTAGGGTGATCGAGGATTGAACTGGGTAGAGCCATCACCAAGTAGCCACCAATAGGAGTCCTCACAGAAAAAATTTTATGCGGCAAAATTTGAACAGTAGTCATACTGCTTTTCTCAAACTTAAGTATGTTATGTTAAAAGTTAATACAATAAGACATTCAAGAGATACTGAAAAGTAGTCAAAAGAAACAGAAAAGAAATATCCATAACATTTTTTATTTAAATATCCCAACTGCAGATAATATAATTAAAGCAAAGGAGCCTTACATAAAAAATCTGTGAGCCACTTGGGTTGGTTGTAGTGTTCCGCTGCAACACACGCAGTATTGAGGAACACAAGTATAATAACAAACCAGTAGAACCACTGCTGCTTCACCGTCCGTCTAATACCAAATCTGAGCACAACAAGGCAGGAACTATTAGAATTAAAAAAAGATTTAGGATTTCAAATGAACTATTAATTTAAATGGAAGATACAGGATGATTTTTTCTTTTGATGTAATTAAAGATAAAATATGACTTGAGAATCCTTAATATATCTTTTTTTATTCTCTAATAAGTAAGGGATGATGATAATCCATTCTTTATGCTCCATTATTTAATCATTATAAATTTTGCAACAATAATTTATAATATCAAAATACTGTACAAATATCGCAATCAGTTTCACTGAGAATTAAGGGTGTTCTCCTACCTTAATCTCTTTTCTGCTTTCCAAAAATTCTGACAGGCACCTTGTTTCCTGACTTTGTTTTTCAAGTAGGAAGCTCTTGAGAAACCTGAACAAGAAAAAACAGTTAATGATTAAGAAGTTGAATCTAAATGTAAAAATTATACATGAAATTTTAGTACAATACTTCATTACATTACAGTATAAGATTTCAAATTTACTATATGATAAATATACTATTACTGCTACTACTGCATAAAAAATATAATGCTGCTAATTACAAAAATACTCTTTCCTCAAAATTCTTTCAGATATTAGAAAGATTAAGAAACAGAGATACCACTTCCCTTGTACACAAGGTGGTATAAGATTAAGATGATGCAAATATAAAAGATCAAAGCAAAAAATAAATAAAATAATTATTTGAAGGGCAGACAATTAACCGTATGCCTGAGAGTTACCATGACAAACAGGCTGCGGGCGGGGAAATCACAAAAAGAGCAAATACAGTGGTACTGGAGACGAGATTAGTCAGGAGAGGGTTATCTAGATAAAATGGAATGTTTGTATATTTAGCATATAGAGGACAAAATATGGATCTACAGAAAATTGAAAATTTTCTAACCAAAACATTGTAACTATGTATAATCTATTGCTTCAGAAAATGAGGAGAGAGGTTTTAAAAGTAAGTTTTCACCACTTACTTAAACATACACAGGTGTTAGTAGCTATCTATTTAGGTTTTCAGTATGAGGAAGACCAATCTTTTGGACATTTTTAAAATCAATAATTGAAACAAAAATAACAATACTGTGCTTATTATCTGGTAGCTTTATTAAGAAAGATGACTTGCTCCAACTTAGTTGCACTTCTGCACTTAGTCAAAACATACTGAAATCTGAGGTATCTAATAACTAAGTTTTTCTGCATAGGTCTGGGTAGAACTAAAAGTAAGGCCTCTACATACTAGACTATTATACGCTATTCAAATGTATCTTTACAGATCAATAGTCTTTTATGTATCCTACACTAATTAAAGAAAATACTATTGTTAGATAAAATTATCATAAGGAATTTATCAATTACATTTTCAAAAGAAAAACTATTTAATTTTACATTTATAAGGTTTTCATGTCCTAGAGAGATTTGTTTGTTTTCTTGAGACTACAATCATAGGACCCAAACAAAAATAAATATTGAAGAAGCTATCAAATTTTAATAATTTTCTATCACGAGGAGGATTAATAGGAATACTGTTTAAAATATTGAGGATTTCAACATCATGCGGAGTAGTGTGTTAACAATATATGGTAATATATCTCACAAGTCCTTATCTGTATATAATATATTTTCTGAGCTATTCCAGCTAAATGATACCCAAGGCAAAAATCATTGCAGGTTCCATTGGATGGATTCATAATACAGTAGACAAGGCAGGGTAATATTCTGGACTGGTTCAGGAGTGATCTTTTCAATGTCCCTCTTGGGTCATACAGGTGCTAGGAAGCACTGAAGAAAAGCTCAATCTAGCCAAGCATGACTATAGAAATGACACTAAAAGCTTTTCCAAACCCTGCTTAGCATCTCAAGGACCACCACACAGCACTCTTGCAAATCACTAGTTGTCTACCTGGTGCTACTACTAACCACCAACAGGTGGCAAACACAATACCAATCTTAGGACCTATGACTTGAGCTTAAGAGCATGTAAGCACTGTTGGTTCCACCCGTAGCTTCTGGGGAGACATAACAGAGGACCTCTTTTAGAGCCAGAATTTGCCCTTGACTCAAGTCATCAAGTCTGGAAGAATTATTTGAATCGCACTTCCAGTGATTCAGCTGTTGAAACTTTGGCTGAAAATCCTTGTACTGTATTCCAAATCCTCTCTGCTTATTGCAGAGAGGATTCCACTGAAACTCAGGTTAATTTTTATTATTAAAACTTTTGTTTGCACAACTTTTTACTTTTCTTCAAGCTTTCCTTAGGGAACATCTGAGTGAAATAACTCATAAACCAGGCTTTAAGTGAATATCAAAAGATCTTTTATGGGCCAAATACTTAGATGCTACAATTTCCATCAAAGAGTTTCGGAATCCTTTGTGTACAGCGTTTTCTTTATTCTTGTCAGATTTTGATGAGGCTTAAGACAGAGAAAGGACCTGGGTTGACCTAAGTGTTGCAGTCTAGTGGCAGTCAGGAATAGCGACGAAATGGGAAAATTATGGTCTGCCAAAGTTTTGTTTGGCAGCCTCGAGATGCTGAGACTGCATTTCTGAGATTCTGGAGATGCAAAGTGGGGCTTTGTAAGGCTCTGAGTATTTATAAGTGACCTTTCTGTAGTTACCTTTGGCTGCATTGAGGTTTCCACCAGTAACTGCATAATATCAGATTGACTTGATAGGTACATTTTAAAATGTCCCTCTACCACTGGAGCAAAATATTACCATACTCTATCAAGACCCTGCCCAATGGTACCTTAATTGATCTTGTTTTAAGGAGCATCTGAGTAGTTTGCATAGAGTGGAACTTTACTTGTTCACTCAAAGCACAACTTGCATTTTCAATGAATGCTCAATATCTACTCTTAAAATAAACTTAATAAAGTTGATTGTACTGGATGTTCTGCTGCATTGTAAACCCAGAATAGTTGCATTTGTTACAGTTCACATGTCAAAAGCTGATAATGTATATGACAAGTGTGTAAAACCACATCAACTACAGCAGTAACTTATTTTAATTACACATAACAGAACACATTTATGACCAGAGAATATACAAGTCTTTCTGCATACAACATAATCACTCACACTCAAAGACACAGTACATGGTTATGTAGTAATACACATATTGGTAATTACAGGAAAATAAAATTTACATGGAGAGCAAAAGAAAAACAAATCATATCAATGGTGTAAAAACGGCTAATTACTATAAGAATTCAATTTTTATCCTTACGCAACATTCAGGTTGTGATTTTTTCCATGCAATTCTCAGTTAACGTATTTAATATTAAGGGCACTGATGAGGGTAACTAGAGAATTACAGCTATAAATGAATGCAACTATTCTCCTTCAATGAAGAACTAAATGATAAACTAAAGAAGTAACAATACTTAGAAGCAACAATTATTACAATGAGCATGCACACTCCTAAACAATAATTTATTATTTATATATAACCACAGGCAATCAGTTACTCAAGATTCATATAATGACCCTTAACGCATATGCAGCTATTTTCATCATAAAAAATTATGCTATCTGAAAAAATAAAAAAAATACTTAGAATACCATGACTAGAAATATAAGAAGCAATATACTGTAGCTCAAACCAACAATTGTTTAATAAATCAACAAGCATTTATTAAAAGAATCAGCATGAACAGTTTATGTTACTGCATTAACTGCAACCAATATTTAGCAAATGTCAGAGGTCATTATTTTACTAAACTAAAGCAGCAAGATTTAGTGAATGCCAGAGGTTCTCGTATTACTATATCAACTGCTCTAGACTTAATGAAAGCCAGAAGATATGGGACGTGAAAGACTGAGAAAGAGAGAGAGAGAGACATTTAGCCTCATATCAATATGCAAGTGTAACAAGTGACCGTGTAAGAGAGAGAAATGTAGTAAGGTACACGAGAAAGAAAAATAAAAATTATGTAGGGATTTTCATTTTACTGCATTACAGAGTTCTTGATCAAACTCTTGAATATAAAAAAGATATGAGGCTACTAATTTTAACCGTTACACTGCTTAGTTAATACTATAGTTGGAATTTTCAAAATCATAAAAAGAGTTTTGGGATGATTGTAGAAAACAAACAAAATAAAACCTTTAAAACCCAATTTAAAATTTAATTTATATATAATTTCCCCACAACCGATTTATGCTTGTTTACTGATTATTGTTGACAACCATCACATTATAACTCATACATGATTGG
Organism: Procambarus clarkii; assembly: GCF_040958095.1. NCBI lineage: Eukaryota > Metazoa > Arthropoda > Malacostraca > Decapoda > Cambaridae > Procambarus > Procambarus clarkii. Next base: position 18,181,251 of record NC_091209.1, read on the forward strand.
TGGTTCAAATTATCAGGGTAAATATCTTGATGTGCAATGAGTATTCTGGTGAAAAACCACACCAGAGCAACACAAAAACAAATGGTCATAATTGTCCATGGCTGTATAAGGGTTAATATACTAAATGTTTTAAAAGATCAAGTCGAGTCTGCCTCTGATGACAAATTTTCAGATGTTTTGCCAATTCTTTTATGCACACAAACTTTCATCGAATTTCTCATACATCACTAACATAATATTAGTTTTTAAGTTATTTTTCAAAAGATTGACGAAATGAATCGACAAGAATATTATATGAATAGTAACATAACAGAATTTGTACTAGCGATGAGCCTAATTTTTTAAAACCATGTAGAGTCTTGGATATCCAAGGTAATTGGTTCAAATGTACCTCAATATGCAAATCATGGCACAGCTGAGTACATGCACGTCACCTAATCAGTCAGGTTAAGAACAATTGGTTTTAATCAGTAACTGGATGGGTGACCACATAGACAGCCTTACCCAGGGATACTTGGATCTTGATAAACCTAATAGATTTCCTGTCAAACATATGAAACACCTGCACATCCCACACAAGTGACATAAGGAAATATGTAAGAAGATTGTATTGTACAAACAAATCTGTTCCTGTTAATTCTCTCCATCAATGCATGTGTAACAAAATAATCTTGGCTTTTATGATAAGAGCCACAGAGATCTTACAAGAAAGAGAGGGTTAAACTGCACCTACCTGGTCCTAAAAAAAAATCTTTGATGGAGTCCTATTTCATGAATCACCCTGGGGCCAGATTCATGAAGCAGTTACGCAAGTACTTACAAACGTGTACATCTTTCCTCAATCTTTGACGTCTTTGGTTATATTTATTAAACAGTTTACAAGCATGAAAACTTCCCAATCAACTGTTGTTATTGTTACAAACAGCCTCACAGTGCTCGGAGCTCATTAACTGTTTAATAATTGTAAACAAGGCTGCCAAAGATTGAGAAAAGATGTTCAGATTCGTAAGTGCTTGCGTAACTGTACTTCATGAATCTGGCCCCTGTTCCGGAAACTAGAACATGCAGGACTACATGTCAGGCAGACTACTGACATGGATGAAAAATTTTCTGACAGCAAAATGAGAGCAATGATTAGAGGCAAAGTACCAAACTGAAGGAACGTCATTAGCAGAGCACCACAAGGTTTAGTTCTAGTGCCAGTAATGTTCAATGTCTATATAAATGATCAGAGAAGATTCAGAGTTAAATCTTCATGTTTGCAGATGATGCTAAGTTAATGGAGAGAATAGAAAACTTTGCTGAGTACCATGTCCTTCCAATTGACTTAGACAAAATATGTGAATGGAGCAACAAAGGGCAGATGGAATTCAATGTAAATATATACCAGGTAATGATTGTAATTATGTAATTCCACAATAAAATATGGAATAGGGAAAACCCAGGCATGGTGGGAGCCTAACAGCTGAGTGGACAGCGTTTGGGATTCGTAGTTCTAAGATTCGATCCCCGGTGGAGGCAGAAATAAATGGGTAGAGTTTCTTTCACTCTGATGCTCCTGTTTACCTAGCAGTAAATAGGTACCTGGGAGTTAGACAGATGCTACGGGCTGCTTCCTGGGGGTGTGTAACATAAAGGAGGCCTGGTTGAGGACTGTACCGTGGAGATGCTAAGCCCCAAAATCATCTCAAGATAACCTCAAGAAAGCCATGCACAACCTCTAAGTTATGTGAATAGATGATAAAGATCTCTGACAAAGAAAGAGATCTAGGGATAGTTATAGATAATATACTATCACCAGGAGTCACGAATCAACAAAGTTGACAAAGATGACTTCTTGAAAACTGCAATCTCAAAACAATTGAGTATAGATTGAAGCTAATGCAGCAAAGATGCTACAAAAAATAGAAAGTTCCCTTTTGTAAACAGAATGGCAGACAGTTGGAACAAATTAAGCGAGGTTTTGGTGGCTGCTAAAACCATCAGTAGTTTCAAAGTGTTATATGACAGTACTGAGAAGACATAACAGGACACCACATACATAGCTCTCATTCTGTCACTAACCTTACCTAATCACTTAAGCAATTATTCACACCTCTATTATATATGCAACCTCTATTAATTAATATGCAACCTCTATTAATTAATATGCTATTAATAATCTATTAATTATCTATTAATTAATTAATAATCTATTAATTAATATAAAAATTAATATGCAACCTCTATTATCCAGATTAATTTGTACCTCTGGGGAGTTCAAAAAGTGGAAGAAAAGATTATGTATTTTAGTTGAAGCCCAATCGGGAAGGTAGTTAGGAAGCTTCAGACATCTCTTCATACCAACACTGATTAACTTCCAAGGTTTTCTTCATCAATTCTTGAGCTAATAGGTATTCTATTTTTAAAAAAATTCACTTTGTCTAAGGTAATATAGCCTGGATAGGTTTATTTAGCCAAGAAAATAAGGAAAACATTAACTGGCAGAGAACATTTCGTGATTGTCAAATACACACACACACACACACACACACACACACACAGAATCGATAAAATTGATAGGGAAGAATTCCTGAGACCCAGGACTTCAAGAAAAAGAGGTCATAGATTTAAACTACCTAAATACAGATGCCGAAGAAATATAAGAAAATTCACATTCGCAAACAGAGTGGTAGACGGTTGAAACAAGTTAGGCGAGAAGATGGTGTAGGCCAAAACCGTCAGTAATTTCAAAGCGTTATATGACAAAGAGTGCTGGGAAGACGGGACACCGCGAGCGTAGCTCTCATCCTGTAACTACACTTAGGTAATTACACACACACACAAAATTTCCTAACTGAAAGAAAAATGAGGGCCGTAATCAGAGGCAATGTATTGGATTGGAGGAATGTCACAGGTGGAGTACCACAGGGTTCAGTTCTTGCACCGGTAATGTTCATTGTCTACATAAACAATCTACCAGATGGAATACACAATTATATGAACATGTTTGCTGATGATGCTAAGATAATAGGGAAGATAGAAACTTAGATGATTGTCATGCCCTTCAAGAAGACCTGAACAGAATAAGTATATGGAGCAACACTTGGCAAATGGAATTTAATAATTGTCATGCCCTTCAAGAAGACCTGAACAGAATAAGTATATGGAGCAACACTTGGCAAATGGAATTTAATGTAAAATGTTATGGAATGTGGAATTGGAGAACATAGATCCCACATAACCTATAAATTATGTGAGAAATCTTTAAATAATTCTGACAAAGAAAGAGATCTAGGGGTGGTTCTAGATAGAAAACTATAACCTGAGGACCACATTAAGAACATTGTGCGAGAAGCCTATGCTACACTTTCTAACTTCAGAATTGCTTTTAAATACATGGATGCCGATATACTAAAGAAATTGTTCACGACTTTAGTTAGACCAAAGCTGGAATATGCAGCCGTTGTATGGTACCCATATTTTAAGAAGCACATCAACAAACTGGAAAAGGTGCAAAGACATACTACCAAGTGGCTCCCAGAACTGAAGGACAAGAGCTACGAAGAGAGGTTAGAGGCATTAAATATGCCAAAATTAGAGGACAGAAAAAAAAGAGGCGATATGACCACTATGTACAAAACAGTAACAGGAATTGATAAAATTGATACGGAAGGTTTCCTGAGACCCAGAACTTCAAGAACAAGAGGTCATAGACTTAAACTAACTAAACACAGATGGCAAAGAAATATAAGAAAATTCACTTTCGCAAACAGAGTGATAGACGGTTGGAACAAGTTAGGTGAAAAGATGGTGGAGGCCATCAGCAGTTTCAAAGCGTTATATGACAAAGAGTGCTGGGAAGACGGGACACCACGAGCGTAGCTCTTATACTGTAACTACACTTAGGTAATTACACACACATTAAACGTAATGCAAATTTCTTGTTATATATTTTGCTCCAAGCATTAGAGAACTGTGAATGTTTTGTTTTATTTTATGGTAAAATAGTGTTGATGGGTTTGAATATGTCAATATAATGAAGAAAGGTAAGATCTAGCTGGGTGTGGCAAGCCGTAGGGTGGTCACCACTTCAGTCAGCCGTCCCTTAATAACAGTGTGACCAACGATCACATAAACACAACATTTAGTTGGTATTTATGATCATCACATTAAAATGCAGTCTATTTATACAAATATTAATTGTTTAAGGTGAGATAGAATGAATAGGTTTTTATGGTCAACAAAATTTTGAAAACATTTTTAAGCAGACCACATTTTGTGATTGTCTGTATATCATGACTAAAAACTAAATTTCTTAAAAAAAAATTAAAATAGATGCACTTGGCCTACACTGCCCAATAATTAAAAAGGAAGATAAGTTTTCAGATCCTATGAAAGTGTTATATGATTCAAGTCAATACAAGGAGTGTAAGGAAGGTACCCCCATTTAATGTACAGTACTGTACAGTATTTTAATGATGAAAACTACAAACAGTGCATTTGAAACTTCCTCCGTGGCAGCAGCTAGCCTGCACATGTGCTGTAGGTGTATTCATAATAGGTGAGCTGTCTCCCTCTAAATGAATGTAAACCAGTTCTTCAGTTCTTATAGAAACATTCTCAACTACATTTGAGTATTGAAAAAACATTAATAAATATAAGTGGTAAATGTAGAAATCCAATCAGACTTGTATAAGGAGTTACTAGAAATATAATTTGAAACTCAAAAATATTGGAACATGTTAAGAGGGAAAGACAAATGCAAGGTGCTGAGCGGCCATTGTGTGGAAGACGTATCGAGTGTGGACGATCTCGTCATGCTCGAAGTTTTGTAAAGTCAGTACCTTGAGGTAGTGATGCCTAAGCAAGCCTGAAGCCCAATGTGCAGTATATTGTAGTGTAGTGCAAATATATATTATAGAGTAGGACTCCCTTTATGTGTTAGGTTTGAGTTGATGTTCCAGTGATGCCTGGTAAATGTTCATGATTATCGTTTTGTGTAGAGTATGTTGTGTTCTTGATCTTACAAATACCTAAGCGTGATTTAATGTATTTTATGCAGAGCATCCCAAATGTAAAGTATTCAACACAGCATTATTTCTACACTGCTTGTCATAATTACAGCTCCTTGTACAGTCTGTGTTATATCTAAAGAGATTCAGGTATTTTTCTCTTCAATATTTTTTTTTTTTACTTCTGAATGGCTAATTTGTGAAGAACTGTTATACTATTTTCTTGTTGACCAAGTCTTCCCTGTGTCTGTGTGAAGGGGCAAGGTTAGGGCCTACAGAGAGCTACCATTTGGCCCCATCAAGTGGTGTGTCTAATTACCCAAAGCTACCCAAATTTACTCAAACCTACCCAAAGTTTCCTAGCATTACGTAAGTAATGAAGATATATGATACAGTATATTTATTCACTATATTGTTTGTGTTGAATGTAGAACATGAAAAAGCATACTTTTACTCTGAAATAATATCAATTTATAATGAAAATAGATGAAAAAGTGGCATGAGAGGCCATAGAAAGTCGACGATCCAAGCGACAATGTTGTTTAGCTACTTATCCAAGATGAACAAATTATTCAAGATATATTGTTGCCTAGAGGTAATATTAAGTTATGTTTGGATAGGTTATTTTTAGTTAGGTTAGGTTATGTTATATTTGGGTACGTTGGTTAAGTTAGGTAGGTACAGGAGGCTCAAATGCCACCAAACATTATCGCTTGGACCGTCGACTTGCTCTGGCGTCACCAGCTTCTTATTTTCATCTAATTCCTTTATAAAATGATACTTTTTCTGAGTAACAATATGTTTTTCATGTTCCACATTCAACACCAACATTACAATGAACAAATATATCATATTTATTCATTACTAACGTAATGCTAGGAAGCTTTGTATAGCTTTGAGTAAGTTTGGGTAGCTTTGGGTAATTAGATGGTCACCCCCCCCCCCCTCTCAAGACTTGAAATGTGGTTATGTAGTTAGTTTAGTTAATTTATTATGCACCCCATACCCATCATGTGGGCAGTAGTGGAAAGGGTTACAGAGGCACATAATGGGCTCAGGAACTGAACCCCACAATTCATTTAGCTAAGCAAGTTACAGTCTTGATGAGGGGGTTACATGGCTCTCTTTCAATATTAACCAAACAATTTCGTTCGAACTTAGCTATTTTATGCAATTTTGATTGTGAAATCAATATGATGTGATCTTCTTGAGAAATTAAATAGAAAAAATTAAGGTTGACTATCAAAGATGTGGCAAAACTACATGACAAAGTGGTTTTTAATGGCTTGAATATTGTTATTAATGATGAAAAATACATCAATTCTAAAAATGTCAAAGAATAAATAGAAAAGTCAGAGGTGACAAGTGTTTGTACTGCGGTAGCAATTCACAAAAATATAACCCCTATATCCTTAAAAGTGATTATTATTTAAACATGTAATTACAAAATCATTACACAAGAAATGCACAAGATAAACAAAAAATTTGTCCTTATAAATTGGTGTACTTAAGCGACGGAAAGCAAAAATGAAAAAAATACTTTTTACTACTGTAATATAATTTCAGGAATGAAAGTCACAAAGAAAATTAAAATTGAAACTTGATATAAGTGAAAGAAGTAGAGTACAGGGGGAAACTTGCAGAGAATTTTGTTTCCTTTTTCATATATTATATCTTTCAAGCAATGAGTATCTTTCAACACATTCTGGGTCGCACTGAGAATTTGTTCTGACAAGCTCTGATGTTGAAAGCATTCAATATATAAATAAGAAAATGAATTGTTACTTTGTTGCTTACCTATTAAGATTAAAAATCCACTGATGCTTATATGTATTACACGGAAACCTAAATCTAGCAATAAATATTATATATATATATATATACATATACACTATATATACTGTATATATATATACTATACATCTAGCTTATATTCTGTCTAATCTTCTAACTCCTTTAACAGTAACTAGAAATCATGTGTATATACATAACTTAACCATAAGCTGCTGACATATGACTTCGGTAGGTCCTAATACTTTGCTAAGTCTGCTACACTTGTGATACTCAACTACATCTAGGTAAGAATATGGCCTCCTGAAGACTCAAGTACAACATGCACTAATTGCTATGGAAAGATTCAGGATGCCACTTGAACATAACACTACAGTCCTTCTTTTTCATTCAGAATAGCATTAAAAATATATGCTTTAGTGTTCCACAAAACATAAAATTTATGTTGCCACTCAAAAATTTGTTTTTAGTGAAGCTTCAAAATTTCTACATGATTTTGAAGTTTCAAAATTTAAAATAATATTAACAGGTTAAAAGTCTGTGTATAACCAAAGCCTCAAAATGTCTAAAATCAGTGAAGGTTAAAATGTCCACAATATAACTAAAGCTTCAAAATACAATTTAGTACTAAAGCTTCAAAATACCATACACATCCTATAAAAATGTATGAAATTAATGACTGCCGGACAAACTATGATAAAATGGGTTTACGACAACGTCTATAATGTAATCTAGGTTTACCATGAGGTGCGTACCAATACCTTTCTTTTTGGCGGGAACTGCGAGAGAAAGGGGGGCTGTTAGAATGAAAAATTGGGGGGCTGGTGTGAGGAGAGATCTTAGTAATATGTACACATAGAAATAATTCCTAAAATACTAAAATATAGGTTAAAATAACAGATGTACAAAAGTCACAGTAGGGAAGGGTTACTGAGTGACCTCAACTGACCAAGTTTGACCGAGGTCAGAGCAAATAATACTTGGGCACCTCTATATAAATACTGCATAGTAAATGTGGATTTATCATAAGCCTCAACTTAAAAATTTTATTTTACTTTATATTCTTAATAACCTGTAAACAGCTTAATACAAAAATTTTAAGTATTTCAAATCCATTTTGGCAGAACAAAATTTAAGAAAAACTGCTAATAATAAAATGCATTTTTAATTTGATTTTAAAACTTAAATTTTGGAAATAATATATTAGAAAAGGGATATATATATATATATATATATATATATATATATATATATATATATATATATATATATATATATATATATATATATATATATATATATATATATAATATATATATATATATATATATATATATATAATATATATATATATATATATATATATATATATATATATATATATATATATATATATATATTCTTTCTATTAGGAAAGGATATATATATATATATATAGAGTATATGTATATATACTGTACAGGTATATGTATATGTATATATACTATATATCTATCCCTGTGCTAAGATCCATTTGTCAAATGCATAAAATACAGAAACTGACTTAATACAAATAGTAAAATATAAATGTATACTTTAGTTGTAATGTTCACGGGTGAATAAAATATTTGAGCATCTTTTTATTAATAATTTCCTTAGTACTATCAAGTGCAGAGGGCCCAGTGTATTATATTGATGTATTAACATTGTTGCTACTGTATTAACAGTGCATCACTACACTCAGCTTTATAACAAATACCTCAGTCACATTGATGTCAATTGGAGTGAATAAAATACTGTAAACCATTGACCAGATTCTTTATGAATATATCTATATGTATATAAGTTGCAAAAAGAGCAATATGCTCATTCTAGACCAAATTGGACTAATTGGTATGTAGTGCAGAAAGTAAATTATGAAAAAAGGTCACCCCAATTTCCTTGTCTTGAGTTGTGTAACGACTATTATGGTCACCATGTAGCTATGTAGCATGCCAATTATGCCAATTATAATATATATATGCTTATAAATCTTTAATTTATTTAGTAAATTATATCAAACTCTGGTCTCAATCGTAGAACAACCTCCAATTTACAAAGCCAATAGAAATGAGATACTGCTAAAGGTGATAATCTCAGATAATAGGACAATCAAGATGCACATCTACGTTAAGGGTACAAATGCAGTTTATTTGATGCAATCACCAATTATTTAAATACCATCTGCTCTCTGGTTCCTGCACAAAACCTTTTGTGCACTTCACAATGCTTGGAATTAGGTAAGAAGGCAATTAGGCCTTAAGAGTATTACTACACTTCAAATATGAGGGGATGGAAATAAATGATCTGAACCAGAATCAGCTGAAAATGTGAAAATATATACATATTTACAAACAAATAATATATACAGCAATTTATTTATATAATATATATATATATATATATATATATATATATATATATATATATATATATATATATATATATATATATATATATATATATATATACACATATATATATATCACGAAAATTAGCACGTGATTAAAAATGTGATAATGTCAGACCACGAAGGAAGAACTGAAATAGGAATTTCCTTAATTTTAAGAAAATTCCTGTTTCAATTCTTCCTGCGTGGTCTGACACTGTCATATGTACTGTACTGTATATATATTATATATATACAATATATTATATATATATATATATATATATATATATATATATATATATATATATATATATATATATATATATATATAAATATATATATATATATATATATATATATATAAATATATATATATATATATATATATATATATATATATATATATATATATATAAATATATATATATATATATATATATATATTTATATATATATATATATATATATATATATATATATATATATATATATATATATATATATATATATATATATATTTATATATATATATATATATATATATATATATATATATATAATATATATATATATATTATATATATATATATATATATATATATATTATATATATATATATATATATATATATATATATATATATATATATATATATATATATATATATATATATATATATATATATATATATATAAATAATTGAGAGATCTTGAATCATCCCATTATCAAGAAATTAACTAAGATATATATATGTCAAACAGGTAATTTTAATTAAAATTCTACTGTGTTTAGTAAAAAATAGGAAAAGTACAGGCAAGGCAAAGAATTTATGTATAAGTTTCTAATACATAAAATTTACAAATTGGTGAAAAATGTTAATACTGTATTGAATATAGAAATTATACACACACACTGATAAGGGTAAACAACTAATAAAATGACACAAACAGGAAAATCATGGCACCAAAGAATAGGAAGAGCTCACAGAGGGGTAGAGAGAAATGTGTAAGAGAATTATGCAGGATTATCAATTTTCTTTGTTTACAAAATGTCATATTAGAAATATTGAAATAAAAACAGAAATGTATGTACACAAAAAGAAAGAAAAAGCTGACTGGAATAAGAACAGATTATACTGCAAAATATATATATATATATATATATATATATATATATATATATATATATATATATATATATATATATATATATATATATATATATATATATATATTTGTATATATATATATATATATATATATATATATATATATATACAAATTTTGACGGAAAGAAAAATATAGATACAAATAAACTCTTATATATATAAATAAATAAAAATACAAGTTAAACAAGATAATTTAAATTAAGAGATTTCAACACCAAGAAAAATTGAAAAGAAATCATTTTTAATTCAGAAATGAAGTTATAAATTGTGTTATTAGAAGCATACAGAATATGAGCATCCATAAAATGATTAGTGGTGAGAAGAGCGTCCATGGGGCACACTGGTCAGCTATCCTGGTTTTGAGCATGGGGGGGGGGGGAATAAGGTACATGTTACTTGGCTGATGGAGAGAAGAGAATACAATTAATAAAAATAATATTACAAGTGAATGAGAAAATGCATTAAAATACAAACTAAAAAGAAGTATGAATGTGAATAAAAGATTAAAATGACAGTGAAGAGGCATTGGAAAAGAAAAATCATATTACAAGCCATAAAATAAAAGGTGAGATTAAGTAGCAACAAGTGAAGAGATGAATTAGAGAGTAACAATGTTAAATAATGTTGCTCACCATCCTCATCATCAGCCTCATTCTCCTCATCTTCAGTATCTGTGCTTTTACTCTTCCCTAAATGTTTGAGCTTTTTTCTCTTTGCTGCAGCTCTTCTTCTCGCTGTGAATGAAAACAAATAACTTTCAGCAGCCAAGTATCCATGTCAAGTTTTACGAGTCATTGCAAAGAGGGTGAAGAAGTTTGGCCCGCACATTAGTACAGAAATACTGAATTCATGAAATGTTCTTGCCAAAATATATAACTATACTATACTGAGACACCCAGGTCTGCCCATGTTCAGGGTGTAGGTAAAAGAGACACCCGATAAATTATCTGCTGCTATTTAACTTCTTCCATTTTCAAGAACATAACAGTTTGAAGATGATTTAGAAATACAAATGGGTGAGGTTGAACTTATTAACATACCCTCCATTATATGAGCTTTTTCTTCATCTGTGGTTCTCTCCTCCGCAAGTATAACTTCCTCTGTAAAGTAATAATTGTGTTAACAGCTGAGCAATTCATGAAAATTAAACTATGCTTTACTATTATATTAAATGGGGGCATGTTTGCATTAGGCTTCAACAAGCAAAGTACTGTAACAACTTTATAATGATTTAACAATAATTAATATAAACAGCATATTGTACTACACTCTATAACCAGTAAATTTGCTATTATTACTACTATGCCAAATCCTTTTTCAAATTACATAGGTTATTCTGCACTACTATTAACAGTGAATTTGCAATAAGGTCAATGGTACTTTATGAATAAATTCCAGTTTATAAAAGATAAAAGTTATATTGATCAAGTTCCACTGGTGAAATGAGCCACCCTGACCTGGCAAAACTTTGGAAGTCTACTGATCAGCTTTTTTCTTCACAAATCTTATGAGAAAATTCAACTTATTCCAAGGCCAAGAATGTGATTAAACAATAAATATAACCGATATAGTACTCTTAAAATTAAAATAAAACATACAATATTCTTTCAAACCAGGCTAATTTCTTGCTTATTTTTTCAAACCCTCTCTCTTTGACTCAAGATTTTCCATGGAATCTTGTGAGAATGTGATAGAATTACCATTTAAGGAAATATAGTTCCATATCTGCTCAATAATATAATTTTTTAATTTGATAATTTATATCTTCCAATGTAAACAGGAAATAATTTGTAAACAGTGCAAAGGTAAAGGCTACCCACTCTTAGTGCATATAACCTAGCCACTGTCAGTAAATTCTTGGACACACACTTCAACACCTACCTGTTTAAGAGATCCATTTCATATATTTTCTATTACCTACCTGCTTTACATATCCATTCCACATATCCATTTAACTCTCTTTCTAATTGTTGCTGTCTTCTAAGTTTTAAAAATTCTTGTCTATTTTCTACTCTCTCTCTCTCTTTAGCAAATTCACTGCAAACAAGAAAATAAAAAGGGTCAAATTACTATGCATCAAATTGTTACCAAAGCCATGGCTGGTGCCAAATTTTAACTATGCCTATCTAACACTTCATTACCTTGATTACTGGAAGTTTAAATTAACCATAAACAAAATGAACATAAACATATATTGCACTTTCCAGAATTAAATAACTTGGCACCAATATGGAGGTAATCCTAAAACTGTCATCAGACCTACTCTCACAAGTTTGATATACCCAGAATTGTTGAACTCTGTGAAATGGACCACTAATGATAATAATATTCCCCTCACATTTACTCTAGGGCGAATGAAAATAAATATTAGCATTATTCGGCCTGTAAAAAGCGAGATGGTAGAGCAACAGTCTAGCTTCTTAAAGGCTGGCACGACCAGCCTGTAAGAAGGTTAATCCCCGACCATCCAAGTAGTTGGGCACCATTCCTTTCCTCTGTCCTATCCAAAATCCTTATCCTCACCCCCTTCCAAGTGCTATATAGTTGTAAGCTTTCTATATATAAAGCCTAGTGCTTTCTCTTAATAATTACCATTGCTCTATATAATGTGCTTTCAAGAAACTTATCCAATATAGCAGAAGAATAAATTTTTGTTTGTTAAACTTCCAGATAACCAGATCATTAGTGCATAAATGGCAAGATAAAATAAATAGGGGAAAACACTACATGCTTACAGGATTAACCTAAAATATACTTTTTATTTGTTAAAGAGCCCGAACATTATTCAACACTTTCTAAGACATTACTCTACCTCATTAGCAGGTTTACAAAAATCATAACCTCGAAGACATCCTGTAATACAACATCTTTAATAAATGTTAGAGCTTTCACTGTCTACTTAACTATGCATATTGCACAGCTACTCAAGATAATATATAATAATGAATGTCTTGATCCTACAATGGTTATCTTGAGGTTATCTTGAGATGATTTCGGGGCTTTTTAGTGTCCCCGCGGCCCGGTCCTCGACCAGGCCTCCATCCCCAGGAAGCAGCCCGTGACAGCTGACTAACACCCAGGTACCTATTTTACTGCTAGGTAACAGGGGCATGGGGTGAAAGTAACTCTGCCCATTGTTTCTCGCTGGCGCCCGGGATCGAACCCGGGACCACAGGATCACAAGGCCAGTGTGCTGTCCGCTCGGCCGACCGGCTCCCCTAAAAATAAGTTTAACAAACCCCAAACTAGCATACAACTTCCTAATACAATGAAGTTGTAGTTGGCCAGACAAACCATAGTTGTCTACCTACCTTTTGTATCCAATATCATTCAAATGAGCATAGTCTTTCCTCTCATTTCTATTTACACCAACTCTCACTATTAAAACAATATTAGTGCGGAAAACTTCACTTTTTCAAATAATCTACAACTTACAAAATGCAGAACACAAAACATTTCTAGTCATATATAAAATGTTAGTCTTTCACATAATGCCCATTACAAGATCCGTTTTAGTAATGAGCACAGAGATGATTCCCATGTGCCAGATGATTACTTTACTGATCTAGTTGAGTTACTTAGTGAGGATAATATAAATAATGCTTGAATAGAATATATGAAGTACAATATATATTCCATTCACCTGGGCTCCAGGAGACTCGAACCATAGACTCCACGTATGTGAGGCCGAAGCTCACATAAGAACAATATATATATATATATATGAAGTGTTAAGTCTGCAGACTCAAACAGTGCTCTCATCTGTCATGTTAGAGACTCTAATCATCCTATTGATTGATCCTCGCCTAAAATAAACTTTCCAATCTCTGGTCTTCACAGATGCCAGTTTTTTTAACTGGCTCTGATACACAACACGAACCTTAGTTCTGGTATTGTTGTGGTTGACTCTTCCATTTTCACAGTACATATGTAATGCTCTAATCTACTTAACAAATTTGATCTGACTTAGATTTAGCCCCTGTAGGCTCTCTTCCTGTCTCTTATGTTATTAGATTTTTTTTCTCTTCACCATTTGGCCTCCTGCAGTTTTCTTGAGTTTTTTACCTTTCTATTTTTCTAATTTGTTCATATTTATGCCTTATTCCTATTCTTCTTCATTTCTTTCATATCACTTTCTTACCTTAAATTGTCTGTCTATTCTGCTATTTTTCAATTACAAGACCGAACAGCCTGAAACATTGTTGGTTCTTCACCTTCAGATATATAGGTTGGGAATCAACATTTTTATTGCCTTTCAACACTATTTTTCTCAACTGTTAAACTATGTCTTCTTGTTCTCACTATTAATGGTTTCAAAATATCTTCATTGTCTCATTAAGTGTTAAATCATCATTATTCATTAAAATTCTCATATTATTTTACAAACTAGTACTGTATGTGATTATCACATTACTTTCCTGTCACCTTGTTTCCCTTTACAGCGCCTCGGAGTGGCGATCTAGTACTGGCGATCAAAAGGTATTGGTTTGAGCATACCAATACCTTTTGTCTTTCCTTATATGTTTAGATGCTGACGATGTAGGCCTTCATAATCCAGTTTATGTCTGTTATAAATAATCATTAAAATTTCCCTATCCATGTATCGGAAAGACTATCCCAAAGCTTGCTATCTCATAAAACTGATGTACAATAACATTTGTCTTTCTTGTGCAAAACTACTGTTCAGTTAACACTAATTTCTTTTTCCATCTAATTCCATTCTACCTCATTTTTTCTACATAGTATTTGACTACCCATGTATATGGATATCCATAATTCATTGTTTGCTCAGTGTCTCACTCTTCCTTGAAAGAGTTATTGTCATGTCTTTTATACCTTCCACAGAATGATTGCATCATTTGCAAACATATTTATGAGGTTACTCATACACTGTGGCAAGTCATTTACATAGGACATGTGCATGTGTACCTGTTTTATGGCTTTTCATGTTAAAGCAGACTGAAACTAGCCAAACTTCTCTAAAAGATTAGTTATACTGTCAATTATTATAACATTTCAATAAATGCTATACTGTATTCTTATTAATGTATTTATTTATATTTAAGTGGTACATTCTTGCAGAGCCACTAATTTGCAAAGCATTTTGGGCTATGCATAACCAATGAACATCATAAATCCTTTTTGCTGCAATGTAATAATTAAAGTTTTTAAATTTGATTGATGTAAAAGATACAAGAAAATATGAGTACTACTGGCATATCAGATTATTTGCCTTTGCCAATAACACACCAGTACAAATTATTACTACAAATATCCAAAGGTAATATTTAAATACAAATGTACCATATGTCTACATACTGACCAACAATACAGGAAGCTACACATGTTTTGTGTTATTGTGTACTAGCGTACTGATTTGCATTAGATGTATTAAATGCTCCGTATCATACAAAACTAATGTATATGCTCAAATTCTATTCTAAGATCAAATTCAATGCCTACTGTATGCAGTGAATTTCATATAATGCACTCAAATTCAAATATTGGTCCAATTACATAAATATATTTTTATGTCACACCCCACCAAACACACACCGAAACTACAACGTTGGTACAACGTTCGAACAAGTTTTAACACCTCCTATAACCAGTTATAACAACCAATATAGCAAGTTGTAACAACGTTCTAATACGTCATAAACACGTTAAGCCAAGATGTAACAACTTTATTACAAGTTGTAACAAGCGGAAAATAGAGACAGTTTCGGTTTGTGTTTCCAGGGACTTAACTACCTATGTTGTGTACCTGCTTTACAGATCCAGTCAAAATAACCAGTAAAAGCCTCTGTAAAATTTCGTCTGATCCTGACTTTTCTGTGATGTTCTCTCCGCTCAACACGTTTTCTTTCATTAGAAAATTCCCTGAAATGCAAACATTCATGCACAACTACTCTAAGCTTTATGGTGCAATGCAGGCGATGAGTCACAATAACGTGGCTAAAGTAAGTTGACCAGACTACACACTAGAAGGTGAAGGGACGACCACGTTTTGGTCCGTCCTGAACCATTCTCAAGTCGACTTGAGAATCGACTTGAGAATGGTCCAGGACGGACCGAAACGTCGTCGTCCCTTCACCTTCTAGTGTGTGGTCTGGTCAACATACTTTATGGTGCAATGTAAATATAGATGAGGCTAATTAGATGATGCATATATGTATGGGAACACTGAAAAAAAAGAGGTAATGTAATAAAATAAAAAATTAAGATCTACAATTGGCCCTTTATATAAAAAATTGGAATATTATGAATGCATTAAAAACAAATTTCACACTGAGATATTACTGTATAGCTCATAATGGTTGTATGCTACACTGATTTTATCTTTTGATTCCCACTATCTTCCTACACATCAAGTATATATTATAATTACTAGTCACAATGATTTATGAGCATAAAGTTTGCAGCATTTCAGACTGAACTTGAGCTACAAGATAAAGCTGCTGAGGTATATTTGTTATGTATTGAGTTAATATTTGATTAATTATATCTTGCATGAAGAAGTGTCATGAATTAAATATTTAAAAGCAAAGAAAAAAATGCCCAAATGTTTACCAAACAATACAGTACTATGCCTTAAATATGCAACACAAAATTAAGTTTTATAATTGAATTAAATGAGCTCAACATTTGACCTACAGGTGCTAAACTCAAACCTAAGTTGCAAGTTTTTGTTTTTGTCTTGAATGCCACAACTTTTCTAACGATTTGTCATAATTAAAGTTAGAGAGCATGGCACCCAGAATGTAGATCACACCTTCACATACATTAATATACTAAAAAAAATCAAGCATTAAATGAAATGAATCGCCCAATTCTAGATGGACTCTGTAGCTTCCCACACTCTGGCTCTGGTACCATACAGACATCCACAAGCTACTAGACCTCTGTACTTTCACAAAGAAACAAGAATAACATTATAACTGTAATCCCCACAAAACTGGGTAAAACCATCTATAAACATAGGCAAAGCCAAATGAAATGTGAATCTTGATTTAAGAGGCTCGATAGAAACAAGGGAAGTCATAGTTCCCCCCAATTTCTACAACCATGTGCTATAGTACCCAAGCACACCAGCAGCAGCAGCTCTGGTTATTCAGGAGTCCAGCCTGTCTGCCTCATCTTGCATGTCTTTTATTTTTTATTTATTTATATATACAGAAGACATAATAAACCCCCACTGGACAAACCGAGCAATCACCACCAGAGGACCCCCAACGAAAAGCAGTAAACTTGTTCTTGGTCCAGTAGAACACAGAGGCTGGAGGCTGGGCAAGTGATCCCATGAATTAAAGAAACAAAACCTTTCCATGCAGCTACTAAGTTTGTAAGTGAAACTACTAGAAGCAAGAACCAACAAGGAAGCTGCCTTGGAAAATAGAATCCCGCCATGGGAACTAAGAAACCGAGGTGAAGCTAAAAGGAAAGAACCTTATCCAAGGATCAAGTAGGTTCCAGAGGAAAGTGAGCCAGCTGGAGGCAAAAAAAGAAAAAAAAAAGAGCCTCTCTTGCTTCCTTTTGCCAAGGCAAATCAAGAGGGAGGGGGGGAGGGAACTATTGGGAGAAAGCACCAAGCCATCACAACTATATAGCACTCGGAAGGGATCAGGATAAGGTTAAGGGATGGGACGGGAGGAAGGAATGGTGCCCAACCACTTGAATGGTCGAGGATTGAAAGCCGACCTGTATGAAGCAAGTCCGCTGCCCTACCTTCCAGCCCAAGAGAAGGTGATAGTATTGGGCATTAAACAGCACTAAACAAACAACCAGAACAGAAAGGACATGACTACTTTTACAGAAGTGGAGGAAAACAAGCAAATGGAAAGGAGAATCCATTTGGACTGCCAAGCCACTTTATGCTGATCCCAGGAAGAAGTACTGTATAGAAATGCAACATTAAAATTGTATAAACACAATTGTGATGCAGTGTGAATAAAGACATTCTAAGCCTGCCTCCTCACCCACTACAAGACAACAAAGTCCCAAGAAACACTAACCCTACTTGCCTTAAGAAAGAAGGCAAGTGGAGTTCACATGCCTTGCACTGAAATAGTAATGTGTTTAGTACAGTACCAGGCATGCGAGTGAAGAGGCAGGCAGGCAGGCTGGACTCCCTGGTTGACCTGACCTGATACCTAGTGGTGTACTTGGGAACTAGCACATGATTTGTTGACATTGGGAAAACTACTACAACCTTTGTTTAAATTTTTTCTGTTATCAAGATATGTACAGAAGTTTGTTTTCCTTCATCTGTACTCTCCAGGCAATTTTACTCGGTCTTGGGTCAATCTCTGATCTCATGCTCTCCTTGCCTCTGAGAGTGCCAGATTCAGGTCCTAGTGCTCGGTAGGCTTACATAAGTCCAGAGCCCTGGTGGTTTTGTGCACGTCTTGGGTACCAGAGCCAATGTGCCGGGAAGCTACCAAGGGCCAGCACAGAAAACACATTTTCCAAAAATAAACACTAATACAGAAATAATTGACAACTGAAAACTGATACCCATTCTGATGAGGACTGCTCACATATGTTCAAAACATAAATCATATTTTTCAATACACCAACATAAATGTTTTGGGCTACACAGAGAAGAGGAATGAACTTACCCAGAGAGCACACCAAGAACTAGGTTGAGCATGAAAAAAGACCCCAACACAATGAGGGGCACGAAGTAGAGAAAGTTGTAGCTGCTACCAAGTGCATCATTTGTCTGAAATTTAATTTTATAAATTACTGCTCCAAAGGTTATGCTTGACATGCTATTTCTGGTATATAGCAAATGAAACTTGCTATACCAATATCTTTTAACTATACAAGTCCCACATATACCATGCTGTATAGAGAAAATTTATCTATGATTTCAATGTTTTATAGACATCAGCAAAACTGCTTTTCAAATACAGGTATAGTTATAATTACTGCAAAACATAACTCACCATGACACTATAGCTTTGAAAGTGCATTTATGCAACAAAATATAACAGAATAATTTATGGTTTATGATTAGGGGAATGTGCATAGAAGTAAAAGTAAATTAAATTAATCAGTGCTGCACAACCAAATGAACAGCAAATTGGATCAGAAAATATTGTAATTTATATACAAACAGACATATCCACAAACATTAATAAAATTCAAACACAAGTATGTTTTTCAAAATTCCCTTATAACTAAGGTATCTTTGAAATTTGTCATAAATATCACGAGGTGAAGAATGAAAAAGTTGAATTTTTATGTAAGAAAATGTTATCCACCATCATTTACAAGATATACGGTAGCCTTGAAGCCAGACATAGTAGGCCCAGCTGCAGATGAAGCTTTCAGACATACAAAGCTATTAATAAAAAATAACCATTTAAGAGAATAATAAAGTTATTAGAACAGTATATGTTATGTGCAAGCAACTTAACAGTTGCATTAATTAATGTGGGTGTGTTAATAATCCGACTTTTGGTTATGACTGTCTATACACAACTCTTATCAAACTGGTACAACCATTACCGTTTTTGCCTGGCCTCCAATACCAGGTATCAGCCTTGTCAATTTTTTTATATTTTATCGTAAGAGTACTGTATGTTCATTCTGTTATACGGCGACAGAACTGCACAACTGTAATGTAGGGACCCTTGTGAAGTGTGTTTAACTCCTGAATTTAGAATTCCCGCCAGTACAATAGTTAATTCTGCACATGTGCGGTACACTGTCATATCAGGAATTTGATCTTTGCTTTATTATCTTATAGGATACACACATTTCCTACTGTTATTTATAAGAAAGGAAGGACGGGGTTTGTTAGTCTGTACTGATTATTAAATACTGTACTTGAAAATGGTCCATGAGCTCCTCTTTACCCATTAATGTCTTTACCCATTACCCATTTTTCGGACTTTCACAAATGCCCGGACTTTGAAATTTACATGGTTCAAGCTTTTCAATCTGTTTAATTACAGTACAGTATATTCTTCTTGTGAATTTGCATGTTACAGTCTGTATTCATTGTCTTGGTGGAGAGCTGTTTTGATGTGCAACTTTCGCACTTTTTCTTTAGTGAAGACTGATATGAAACAGTTTAGAATAATGCTCATTTCTTCCTAACCCTCTACTAGTTGACCAGAATCGTTTCCAGCAGTTATGTCCTTCTTGTTAGAAGAATATAGCCATTACTTATGTCTGTTTCAAGATTTGGAATTTTACTTTCGAACTACCATACATAAGCTGAAAATAACTTTGTCAATCCTTGCATAATGTTGACCAGACCACACACTAGAAGGTGAAGAGATGACGATGTTTCGGTCCGTCCTGGACCATTCTCAAGTCGATTGTCGACTTGAAGAATGGTCCAGGACGGACCGAAACGTCGTCGTCCCTTCACCTTCTAGTGTGTGGTCTGGTCAACATACTTTAGCCACGTTATTGTGACTCATCGCCTGCACTTGCATAATGTTTATTTAAATAAATATTTATTGATATTAGCCAATCAGACTAAAAAAAAATTCAATTCTTAAAGGCATTTGAAATTTTCATTTACCTGGTAGCTCCAGTGACAATGTGTAGGAAAAATGTCTTTTGTAACAAATATTGAAAGAAAATTTGAAAGGAACCCCATCTGAGAATTAAGTTGGAAAATTTTAATAACAAGGTGTAATGAGGTTGGAGGACAACAAGCAGACAAACACGAGACCAGACGCTCTCTCGCACACTCCATGGGTTTGTACAGTTTTAGAATATATGTGTATGGATCAGAGACTTGACTTGCATTTACTTAACCCTTGGTGGATATTAATGTACTAAAAAGGTAAACCTTAAATTTAATTGTGTGAAATTTGAAAAGAAAGCATAATATGCTTAAGCAAACCTCCTTACTACAGAGCACAGGACTCACCCAGTAGAGTATGGAAGTCCAGCCCTCCTGTGTGATGCACTGAAACACTGTCAACATGGCAAAACCAATGTTATCAAAGGACGTGATACCATAGTTGGGGCCCACCCACAGCTCCAGACAGGTGGAGATGTCGGAATTACAGAAAAAGGCACCCGAGGGCGCTAAGGATGCATTATCTGTGTGACACGGCGTCTCCATCTCTCCTTCTGTCACTACTTCACCTGCAAACAGACCAGACATTAATGATAGGCTCCCACACCAACATAAACATGCTAGGTGAACATTGAACTAGTGTTCATGCCCTGGAATTTAAATATTGATTACACAACAGCAAAAGTTATACATTTTAAATGCTATATGACATGGTATGTAGTGTGTACAAGTACTATGTAACATCAACACCAATAAGTTGTGCAAACTTAGGTGTGGTTATTTTGTAGTCATTTTGAACATTGTTTTGTACACAAATTTTTACTTAGAATATATTTCTTATTTCAAAATACTTTGTTTCAAACATACTGTACTTTAGAATATATTTCACATATTTCTAATGTATATCATGGGTTAGGATGGAAAATTTATGTGAAAATCAAGTTGTCAGAAGGAGTAAGTCATTTGACTTCTACATTAAGGGGCAGTTTTATGTTATTTTAAATGTTGTTTAATGTCAACCAAACTTTATTTACTAGTTGTATGTAAACCTGGTTGATGCCTGGTTGATGGGGTTCTGGGAGTTCTTCTACTCCCCAAGCCCGGCCTGAGGCCAGGCTCGACTTGTGAGAGTTTGGTCCACCAGGCTGTTGCTTGGAGCGGCCCGCAGGGCCACGTACCCACCACAGCCCGGCTGATCCGGAACTTCTCTTAGAAAACTGTCCAGTTTTCTCTTGAAGATGTCCACGGTTGTTCCGGCAATATTTCTTATGCTCGCTGGGAGGACGTTGAACAACCGCGGACCCCTGATGTTTATACAGTGTTCTCTGATTGTGCCTATGGCACCTCTGCTCTTCACTGGTTCAATCTTGCATTTTCTTCCATATCGTTCACTCCAGTACGTTGTTATTTTATTGTGTAGATTTGGGACCTGACCCTCCAGTATTTTCCATGTGTATATTATTTGGTATCTCTCTCGTCTCCTTTCTAGAGAGTACATTTGGAGAGCTTTGAGACGATCCCAATAATTTAGGTGTTTTATCTCGTCTATGCGTGCCGTATATGTTCTCTGTATTCCCTCTATTTCAGCAATCTCTCCTGCTCTGAAGGGGGAAGTGAGTACTGAGCAGTACTCGAGACGGGACAGCACAAGTGACGTGAAGAGTACAACCATTGTGATGGGATCCCTGGATTTGAAAGTTCTCGTAATCCATCCGATCATTTTTCTGGCTGACGCGATATTTGCTTGGTTATGCTCCCTAAACGTTAGATCGTCGGACATCATTATTCCCAAATCCTTGACATGCTGTTTTTCTACTATGGGAAGATTCGATTGTGTTTTGTACCCTGTATAATGTTTCAGATCCTCATTTTTGCCGTACCTGAGTACCTGAAATTTATCACTGTTAAACATCATGTTATTTTCTGCTGCCCAATCAAAAACTTTGTTGACATCTGCTTGTAGTTTTTCAATGTCTTCAGCAGAGGTAATTTTCATGCTGATTTTTGTGTCATCTGCAAAGGACGACACGAAGCTGTGGCGTGTATTTTTGTCTATATCAGATATGAGAATAAGGAACAGTAGCGGTGCAAGGACTGTACCTTGAGGTACAGAGCTTTTAACATCGCTTGGACTCGATTTTATCTGATTGACTGTTACTCTTTGTGTTCTGTTCGACAGGAAATTGAGTATCCAGCGTCCTACTTTTCCAGTTATTCCCATTGACCTCATTTTGTGAGCTATCACCCCATGGTCACATTTGTCGAACGCCTTTGCAAAGTCTGTGTATACAACATCTGCATGCGAAAAGATACGTGAATTTAGAGACAATTCTATAACCAATGTTCCAGCGATGTGTCAATATTTCATTCAAAATGATCTGCTACCAGAAATTTTAGCCAAATATCCCGTTTGCTAACTGTAGGTAGTAACTAAGTGATTGTAACCTATCCACCGCTGCCCACTGGATGGGGGGCGGTGTGCAGGACAAACATATAAATTTTGACACTAGCTCTCCACATATGTCAGTTGCTTAATTTAGAACCTGTACTTGAGGTCGATCTCGAACCCATTGTTGATGTGACGACTTATATTGAATTTTGTAACTAGCTCATCAAGATTGTAACTTGCTTAGCTAAATGAATTGTGGGGTTCAGTCCCTGAGCCCATATATGTGCCTCTGTAACCCTTTCCACTACCGCCCACAAGATGGGTATGGGGTGCATAATAAATGAACTAAACTAACTTCTAGGGCTTCTGTGATTTTGTCATAGTGGTTGAGTAACTGTGACAGACAGGATCTTCCCGCTCTAAATCCATGTTGTCCTGGATTGTGCAATTCATTGTTTTCCATAAAACTAGAAATTTGATTCCTAATCACTCTTTCAAACACTTTTATTATGTGTGATGTTAGTGCAACTGGCCTATAATTTTTTGCCAAGGCTTTACTCCCCCCCTTGTGCAACGGAGCTATATCTGCAGATTTAAGTGCTGCTGGTATCTCCCCTGTATCCAGGCTCTGTATTCAGGCTCCAGGCTAAAAAGGGCTGCAACTGTTCTACGTTTCAGTATCACACCCTAAATAGAAAGTGAAGGATTTTTTTTTCAACAAATTTACACATTTTCAATAATAATCTACAACCACAAGTTTAAAATGAAATCATTTCTATGACACTCGTCTATTACATTTGCATATATTAAAGGATTTGTATAACGAGGATTATCCAAAATATGTTTACTTTTACTAATACAAGTAGTCAAAGTTCCTCAAAAATATATGCCAATACACTATTTCATCTTTGCAAATATTTATAAAATCAATAAATGCACACATAACATGAATTTTTGACACATAGTTCAATATTTTTTTCTCCCTTCCTATTTATGCTACAATGCCGAGACCTTGACCAGTTGAACCCAATTTCACATACAACTAGCCAAAAAAAGCTTGATTGAAATCGAACCAGCTTTCATTTATTGCATATTTTCGTAAAATGCCACCTTAAAAACCCTCAAATATATCATGCATTGAAATATGATTTTTATACTGTAGAAAGAAAAAAGGGTAGACACCAAGAGAGTGGCAACAATCATCAAAATTCTGTGGCCAAGAACCTGTGACATGGATTCCTAAGTGCTACTTTTTTGACACGAAAAACAGATAATTTATTTCATTTTGTCACGGACAAGAAAGCTGTGTATATACAGTCTTTGGTTTTAAATTCTTACTAATCATAACTCCCAGATCCCTTTCGCAATCCGACTTCGCAATCTCAACACCATCCAGCTCGTATCTTGTAACTCTATCATCATTACCTAGCCTCAGAACTTTACATTTATCAGCATTAAACTGCATCTGCCAATCTTTTGACCATTTCAAAACTCTATTTAGATCAACTTGTAGTGATAGTGAGTCTTCTTCCGTGTTAATTTCCCTACCGATTTTTGTATCATCAGCAAATTTGCAAATGTTGCTACTCAAACCTGAATCTAAATTAATTATATGTATTATAAACAACAGAGGGCTCAAGACAGAGCCTTGAGGCACTCCACTTACAACATTTTCCCACTCTGAATTAACCCCATTTATACTCTCTGTTTCCTTTGGTACAGCCATGCCCTAATCCAACTTAATATAGCACCCCCAATACCATGAGCCTCTATCTTTTTAATCAGTCTTTCAAATGGAACTCACTCCCTAACGAATTAATTAAAAAGTTATTCAACCTATGCCTTATTCAAAAGTAAAACCACAAATTACCTAATTCAAAGGTTAGGTAATAATTGTAATTACGAAGCAATAAGATGCTTATCTTAACATACTAAGTAGGTTAGGTAAGGTCGGTGTTTTCTATGAAGCTTTTCAAGGGAAACTATTATGTTAAGTATGTCACCTATGCACATATTTAATAAGTCAATATTGACTTATTAAATTTGCGAGAACGGGTTGCTGTGTGGGGGTGCGGCATAGCCCCCCCCCATAACATGTGTGGGGGTGCGGCATAGCCCCCCCCATAACATGTGTGGGGGTGCGGCATAGCTCCCCCCCCATAACATGTGTGTGTGGGGGGGTGCGGCATAGCCCCCCAACGCCAGGAGGCCGCTGGCACGGAGTCCCAATCCTTTGGTAAGTGTAAGAAGGTTAAATTTAACAACGTGTAACTTCCCGAGGGGGTAAGTCTAACAATGGTGAATTACACTGGTGAAAGTGCTACCTTGGGTAAATAAACAAAGTCTGAAATGTTGTTTTTTACAAAATATGGATTAAAATATGAATGTTACTTGCGAAGTTTGGCTAAATATATACATCCAGCAACGGAAATTAACGATATTTTATAATTCAAATTCAAATTCAAATTCAGGAAAAGTACATACATAGATGATTTACAAATACACAAATTTACATAGATAGTTACATAGATGATTTACAAATTCAACATAACTAAACAAGAATTAAATATGGCTGCTTACCTAAGTCTTCTAAACTGTAGCATGTTTTATGAAGAGCACCAGAGTAGAATTCAAGGCCTATGATGGCGAATATGACAATGGCGAAGAGGACGAGCAAACCGATTTGTAGTAGCGGCGCCATAGCCTTGATGATGGACTTGAGCACAACCTGGAGGCCTGAGGATAGACGGTGACGTTCACAGCTGGTTAGGGAGCTGCTGCAGGTAGGGGAGAGGTGGAATAGGTGATCATGCATAACGAGAAGTGTGTGTGTGTGTGAAGCTGGATAGGCTATGAAGTGGGATAGGCTATGTTGGACATGCTTGAGATGCGTTAAGTTGAGAAGGATAATGGGTAGGGATAGGTGCTGTTAGGCATGCATAGGGACGTGCTAGATTGAGGAGCTGTATAATATAGGTGTTGTTAGTCATGCACATGGCGTAATGGGAGTAGGGGAGATTGATAAGGAGTCTGAGTCAGGTGGTGTTGCGTAGTGGGGAGACTGGCGGGATGGGGAACTGACTGGATCGAGGGTAGATGATTTGGTTGTGGTGCCGTGCACAAGAAAGGGATAAGTTGGGATGCTTGGACAGGAAATAGAATAGATGCTTGTCAGGCACAGGGGAAAGATGAACCTGGATATGTAACAGGAAATATCAGACGTGTCTGTGGTCATGCATGGCGGTGAGTGAATAGTAATCCATGCGTAGATGGTGATGGTTTAAAGCGCATGGATCATGTTTGGGGATGAGCAATCATGGTCATGCATGGGGCGCATGGCCGAGTTTCGGATAGGTAGTGATGGTCAAGTACCGTTGAATGGTGCATCAAAATTTCAGACTGAATAAGGAAATGCAACCATGCATAGTTGTGTCATGCATAAAGATTGATGCATGACGTGGAAGGGGAAGATGGTTATGAGCTAAGAGATATCACAAGGTAGTAGCCACACCAGAACTGAGTTTATATATGTGTCGAGTATGGTGGTTAAGCCATGGAAAATTATAGCTGGGGAAAATAGAGGATCCAGACCTGTGGACATTATGCCCTAGATTTATCATGCATTTACCCAACTACTTACGAAACCTATACATCTTTCCTGAATAATCAGTGAAGATACACTGCTGCTTTGTTTACACTTATTAAACCATCTATGAGCTTCTAAACTTCACAACCCAAGGTTATTATTGGTAAAAACAACCTCACAGTGCTTCCAAGCTCAGAAACATTTAATAAATGTTGACAAAGTCGCCATGATTGAGGAAAGATGTACAGCTTTCGTAAATAGATGAGTAAATGCTTGGTGGATCCTGGGCTAGTTAAGGTATAGGAGTGTGTTAAACAGTGGCGTGGAGTATGCACAACTGTGACAAAGCCACAGTGGTGACAAAGCCACAGTGGTGACAAAGCCACAGTGGTGACAAAGCCACAGTGGTGACAAAGCCACAGTGGTGACAAAGCCACAGTGGTGACAAAGCCACAGTGGTGACAAAGCCACAGTGGTGACAAAGCCACAGTGGTGACAAAGCCACAGTGGTGACAAAGCCACAGTGGTGACAAAGCCACAGTGGTGACAAAGCCACAGTGGTGACAAAGCCACAGTGGTGACAAAGCCACAGTGGTGACAAAGCCACAGTGGTGACTGCACAATGTACTGAGAAATGTCAAGATATTGTACGTAAAATAAAGACTTTTAGGTGTTGTCTTTAATTAAGAATCTTGAGTCACTAAGAGAGTAAGTCACTATAAACAGTACAGTGTTTTATTTGAGTCAACAAGGATAACAAAGCTACAGCAAGAGCGTCATTCTGGTTAATCTCTGTATAACTTTCAAGTATATATATATATATATATATATATATATATATATATATATATATATATATATATATATATATATATATATATATATAATACGGGGCTCACCATAGCCCGTGCTACTTGGAACTTGGTTCCAAATAGTGAATCTTTAACAACAACATTGAAGTATATGTAAATTAGGTCAAGACTTGGCTTCTCTGGTGTCTTTAGACAAAGGAAAGACAATGGCGAATGTGACTAATTTTGAATAAGATATGTAACTCTGGTATATATATATTACCAGGTGAGCACATGGCCACGAAGCAGCAGCAGTAATGACCCTTAACTCTCCACAAGTGATAGTCCTGACCAGTAAGAAGCATTCAGGTGCAGTCAACAAGTCACAACAGTTAGTTTACTTCATTTATTATGCACCCCATACCCATCTTGTGGGCGGTAGTGGAAAGGGGGTTACAGAGGCACATAATGGACTCAGGGACTGAACCCTAGACACAACAGCCTGGTTGAACATCATCCACCCACACAACACATCTGTCAAAATGAAGCAAGAGACGACGTTGTGGTTCATCTCGGACCATTAACAAGTCTAAAGAAAATGTTATAAGTCAATATAATTCATTGTGTCGCGGGACAGGCAGCCAGAGTGTATATATACATGCTAGGCTTATATCTAAGTCCCTCCCCCCCCCCCCACCTGAAGGTAGAGTTACTGACCCAGGAAGCAATCCCACAACCCGTTAACTTAACTGTTAGGTGAACAGGCGCATTAGATGATAGAAAATGTACCATAGCGGTTAATAAGGATAAACAACACTAGTAGGCCTAATGGTGAAGAGAATAATACAAAAATAGAAACCAAAGAGATAGCAAGAGAAGATAACGAAAAGCGTGCCTACAGGGACTAAATCTAAGCTTATATATATATATATATATATATATATATATATATATATATATATATATATATATATATATATATATATATATATATATATATCCACAAGGTTCCTCTGAATACTTTTTATTTTCTTCTCCGAGGCTATGGGTCCCCACATTGGCACCAGAGGTGGTACCCTCACAAACTTTTATATATATATATATATATATATATATATATATATATATATATATATATATATATATATATATATATATATATATATATATATATATATATTGACTTTACCATTCATTCTACTTGCTAATGGTCCAGGGCGGGCCCAAACGGGTCCGCTGACTTTATTTTCAAACGTGAGGGTTGGGTGTCAAAGCATTCCAGAGTTCGATACCCGTATTCCTGAGAGCCAAGGGTTAACAAACAAATAATTCAGAGCATTCGTTTGAGAACCTTGAATGAACAAACAACCTCTTTGGACTGGTTGGTGGTCAGTGTAGATAACAGTAGAGGTGTGGCAACAGTGGTCAGTGTAGATAACAGTAGAGGTGTGGCAACAGTGGTCAGTGTAGATAACAGTAGAGGTGTGGCAACAGTGGTCAGTGGGGATAACAGTAGAGGTGTGGCAACAGTGGTCAGTGGGGATAACAGTAGAGGTGTGGCAACAGTGGTCAGTGGGGATAACAGTAGAGGTGTGGCAACAGTGGTCAGTGGGGATAACAGTAGAGGTGTGGCAACAGTGGTCAGTGGGGATAACGGGATAACAGTAGAGGTGTAGCAACAGTGGTCAGTGTAGATAACAGTAGAGGTGTGGCAACAGTGGTCAGTGGGGATAACAGTAGAGGTGTGGCAACAGTGGTCAGTGGGGATAACAGTAGAGGTGTGGCAACAGTGGTCAGTGGGGATAACGGGATAACAGTAGAGGTGTAGCAACAGTGGTCAGTGTAGATAACAGTAGAGGTGTAGCAACAGTGGTCAGTGGGGATAACGGGATAACAGTAGAGGTGTGGCAACAGTGGTCAGTGGGGATAACGGGATAACAGTAGAGGTGTAGCAACAGTGGTCAGTGTAGATAACAGTAGAGGTGTAGCAACAGTGGTCAGTGGGGATAACAGTAGAGGTGTGGCAACAGTGGTCAGGGGGGATAACGGGATAACAGTAGAGGTGTAGCAACAGTGGTCAGTGTAGATAACAGTAGAGGTGTGGCAACAGTGGTCAGTGGGGATAACGGGATAACAGTAGAGGTGTAGCAACAGTGGTCAGTGTAGATAACAGTAGAGGTGTAGCAACAGTGGTCAGTGGGGATAACAGTAGAGGTGTGGCAACAGTGGTCAGTGGGGATAACGGGATAACAGTAGAGGTGTAGCAACAGTGGTCAGTGTAGATAACAGTAGAGGTGTGGCAACAGTGGTCAGTGGGGATAACGGGATAACAGTAGAGGTGTGGCAACAGTGGTCAGTGTAGATAACAGTAGAGGTGTAGCAACAGTGGTCAGTGGGGATAACGGGATAACAGTAGAGGTGTAGCAACAGTGGTCAGTGTAGATAACAGTAGAGGTGTGGCAACAGTGGTCAGTGGGGATAACGGGATAACAGTAGAGGTGTAGCAACAGTGGTCAGTGGGGATAACAGTAGAGGTGTGGCAACAGTGGTCAGTGGGGATAACGGGATAACAGTAGAGGTGTAGCAACAGTGGTCAGTGGGGATAACGGGATAACAGTAGAGGTGTAGCAACAGTGGTCAGTGTAGATAACAGTAGAGGTGTAGCAACAGTGGTCAGTGGGGATAACGGGATAACAGTAGAGGTGTGGCAACAGTGGTCAGTGGGGATAACGGGATAACAGTAGAGGTGTAGCAACAGTGGTCAGTGTAGATAACAGTAGAGGTGTGGCAACAGTGGTCAGTGGGGATAACGGGATAACAGTAGAGGTGTAGCAACAGTGGTCAGTGTAGATAACAGTAGAGGTTTAGCAACAGTGGTCAGTGGGGATAACGGGATAACAGTAGAGGTGTGGCAACAGTGGTCAGTGGGGATAACGGGATAACAGTAGAGGTGTGGCAACAGTGGTCAGTGGGGATAACGGGATAACAGTAGAGGTGTAGCAACAGTGGTCAGTGTAGATAACAGTAGAGGTGTAGCAACAGTGGTCAGTGGGGATAACGGGATAACAGTAGAGGTGTGGCAACAGTGGTCAGTGGGGATAACGGGATAACAGTAGAGGTGTAGCAACAGTGGTCAGTGTAGATAACAGTAGAGGTGTAGCAACAGTGGTCAGTGGGGATAACGGGATAACAGTAGAGGTGTGGCAACAGTGGTCAGTGTAGATAACAGTAGAGGTGTAGCAACAGTGGTCAGTGGGGATAACGGGATAACAGTAGAGGTGTGGCAACAGTGGTCAGTGGGGATAACGGGATAACAGTAGAGGTGTAGCAACAGTGGTCAGTGTAGATAACAGTAGAGGTGTAGCAACAGTGGTCAGTGGGGATAACGGGATAACAGTAGAGGTGTGGCAACGGTGGTCAGTGGGGATAACAGTAGAGGTGTGGCAACAGTGGTCAGTGTAGATAACAGTAGAGGTGTGGCAACAGTGGTCAGTGGGGATAACGGGATAACAGTAGAGGTGTAGCAACAGTGGTCAGTGTAGATAACAGTAGAGGTGTAGCAACAGTGGTCAGTGGGGATAACGGGATAACAGTAGAGGTGTGGCAACAGTGGTCAGTGGGGATAACGGGATAACAGTAGAGGTGTAGCAACAGTGGTCAGTGTAGATAACAGTAGAGGTGTAGCAACAGTGGTCAGTGGGGATAACGGGATAACAGTAGAGGTGTGGCAACAGTGGTCAGTGGGGATAACGGGATAACAGTAGAGGTGTAGCAACAGTGGTCAGTGTAGATAACAGTAGAGGTGTAGCAACAGTGGTCAGTGGGGATAACGGGATAACAGTAGAGGTGTGGCAACAGTGGTCAGTGTAGATAACAGTAGAGGTGTAGCAACAGTGGTCAGTGGGGATAACGGAATAACAGTAGAGGTGTAGCAACAGTGGTCAGTGGGGATAACAGTAGAGGTGTGGCAGCATGCACAGGCAACTCAGCAGTTGATAAGGATGATGGTTCCGAGTGGTATTGTTGACGAGGTGTTGGTAATTAAAGACGAGATGGGTGGTGGGGATGTTATCTAAACATTAAAAGAAACAGAAATATTATCAGACAATATTGTTTAATACCTTAATCATACATCCCGCACTGGGAAAGGTGGGAGGAGGGGGGGGGAGGAGAAATTCGTCAAGAGATCACTAGTATAAAACACAATCAACACGATTAAAAAGGTTTTAACTAGAATTCTGGCTGCTTGTAGCAGCCATTATGTCAAAATATACAAGGGGGACTGAAAAAACTAATGGTCTTTCAAGAGCATATGGGAGTAAGATAACTGTGAGAGTGGAACTGAGGCAAGGCTCACAGTAGACGCCAGGGAACTGTGAAACTCACTGGTGAGACCTGAGGATCCGTATCAAAGACATCCTTGTTGACTACTGGCATCATGAAACTGGTCTTACGTGGAAATTCATGAAATTCCACAGGAAAAATTAATTTTTTAATGATATTCCAGACGGGAGGCTAGAGGTATGAGGCGCCCCATGATTATATACTGAGGGTTTAGGCTTCTCCCGAGTGAAGTGAACATTAGTCTGGCCATTATAAGAGACCTCGGGCCACCTCTCGGTGCAATGATAGACGTGTGAGGGTATGAGGGGGAGGTGAGAAGGAGAACCAGGGGGAGTGTCGACTGGCTCCTTCCACTGATGAAGGCTGGTCGGCACTCATACTGACCACGCCCTCATCAAGCCTCACCCTTCTCAGTAAACTTTTATCCCTGAGATGAATACAACTGACCACTGGATTTGATCATGTCAAAAACTAAGAGGCTAGAATGGTTAACTGTGTATCGTGAGTACTTACCGTGCGTCTGAGTGACTGGTTACTGGCGAGGGGCACTACTGCTACTGTGAGGGAGGGGTGACTACTACTTACAAGGGGAGAGGGAGAGAGAGGGGGGTTAACAACATCTATGAGGGGGAGCTGGGAGGACAGCTCTCTCTCGCTACTGAAGGACCGGCCGACACCAACACACTCACTACAGGCAAGAGCACCGGGAACACGTACAGGCGTGGCAGGCAAGCACCACAAAATTCACGGCCCACATGTCATCAAAACACAAACAAAAATGACTAAAACACAGGTCTACATATGCAGGTAAAAACTAAATTAAATAATGATATTGATAATAAAAGTTTATATGAAGATTAGAAGTAGCCACAAGATGGTAGAAAATGGCATGAAATTAATGCATTATAATAGATAAAAGCAATTAACGATTCAAACAAAATAAACAAAGATAAAATATAATATAATATAATATATATATATATATATATATATATATATATATATATATATATATATATATATATATATATATATATATATATATATATATATATATACACACACACACACACACACACACACCCCAGCCCAGTGTGAGGGAACAAACCCCAGCCTAGTGTGAGGGAACAAACCCCAGTCTAGTGTGAGGAAACAAACCCCAGCCTAGTGTGAGGGAACAAACTCCAGCCTAGTGTGAGGGAACAAC
>NC_091209.1:18219479-18231979 GCF_040958095.1 Procambarus clarkii
CCACTGTACAAAACATGGACTTTCTTGGGTACAACAGTTCATCTTTTGTACGTTACATCCATAGTACATACCTGTACTATCATTTGTTGAGGATACGTATATATTATGCCTCACACATATTGACATAATTTTGTTTATTCAAGATATCACATATTTCACATTTTAGCACAATTGTCGTTGACCATTATTCTGTACATGTTTTTTACATTTAGTTTAGGTCTTATAAATTTACAAAATCAATTTAGTTAATTTCAATCTTGCCTGCAACTTCCATTTCAAGACATCTCTTTTTCATTCCCGTTTTTCTGTTGTATAGTAATTTCTCCCACTTCTGCAGTTTGGGTCGACTGTCCAGCTGAGTTATTACTGATAATGTATTTTTTTATCACGTCTTTAATAAATTCTTCGAGTCATCAGCAAATGTCTTGTATTAATCTACCAGATCTGTGAATCTCTTTCACAACTTCTAATGCCACTCTTCAGTGTCTCTAGAGGTTCAATATGATCCAGTCGCTGATGCTTTGCATTAGTTATCAGTTAAACCCGTTCTGTTTATTGATTCTTCGTCTTTTCCTCTAGTCACATTATTTTGCTTAACCAAAATGTCCAAGATTACGATAGGATTGTCAGTGAATCCTAGCAATGTTGTTTTTCAAAATTAAACTTAGAATTGCGTTCATATTCACGTCCCCGTATCCTAGTAACTGCTACTCTGATTAATAACCTATTATATCAATGGGCTGCGTCAATTGTTCACCATTTAGACCATCTAGAAAATGCAGAAACAGGCCTCTCTTTGGTTTGAAGTTTGTACATGTGCTGGTGTATAGGTATTTTTATTTTTACAGTGATATTTCTGCGCGGGTCCTAAGCCTATGGCTGGTCTACTAAGTGTTACTTGTTTCTGTTTTCCTTAGGTGGAGTATGAGTATTGATGACTCTTATGTTCTCTTCAGTAAGATTATGCCTCATGTGTTTAATAGTGTAGGTATTGATGGTGGTGGTGAACGTGTTGGTGAAGGAATTATGGTGATGGAGAAGGTGTTGGTGGTGGTGAACGTGTTGGTGAAAGTAATGGTGGTGGAGGTGCGTTGAGGTGATGGCAGTGGTTGTAGTAGTGATGATGGCTGGCTTAGGCTGCCGCAATAAGGGGGTACAATGGCTAATATTCAACTTCGTAAGACATTTGCCTTTTCTCCGTAAAAAAATTAACTTGTAATTCTCTCACTTTTCTCTCTTCTTTCCAAAGGCATTTTTTTTTTATACAAAATTAAAGTATGTTTCTTCCTCCACTTGTGAGATTTAAAGAGCTATGGACGATTGCTTCCCGACGTGCGATATGTTGTTGATGATTTAGGGGCGACGACGAGCGATATGAACATTTTCTTCCCGACGTACGATATTGACATTTTCTTCCCGACGTACGATATTGACATTATCTTCACGACGTACGATATGGACATTTTCTTCCCGACGTACGATATGGACATTTTCCTCCCGACGTACGATATAGACATTTTCTTCCCGACGTACGATATGGACCTTTTCTTCCCGACGTACGATATAGACATTTTCTTCCCGACGTACGATATGGACCTTTTCTTCCCGACGTACGATATGGACATTTTCTTCACGACGTACGATATGGACATTTTCTTCCCGACGTACGATATGGACATTTTCCTCCCGACGTACGATATAGACATTTTCTTCCCGACGTACGATATGGACCTTTTCTTCCCGACGTACGATATAGACATTTTCTTCCCGACGTACGATATGGACCTTTTCTTACCGACGTACGATATGGACATTTTCTTCCCGACGTACGATATGGACATTTTCTTCCCGACGTACGATATGGCCATTTTCTTCCCGACGTACGATATGGCCATTTTCTTCCCGACGTACGATATAGACATTTTCTTCCCGACGTACGATATGGACCTTTTCTTCCCGACGTACGATATGAACGATTCGATACACTTGCGAAAAATCTATTTGTTTACATCTGATGACGTCTAGCAATGAGATTACAAGACCCGTACGCCATAGGCCTACCCGACCTGCCTCTCCATGCTCAGGCTAGGCAGCAGGGGTGCCCGCTCTCACCACCATTGAGAGCGCTAATGCTAGCAAAACTTGCTAACTTAGATGCCTGACGAAGCGTCCAATGGCAACTGGGAAACATTGAAAATCTAAAATTGCAAGAAATTCAGAGGCAATCGTTAGTTTGGCGTTTGAGAGGGTTAATTGGGAGATGGCTGGTGCCCTATTTTGTGTGCAGACACCAAGCCAATCTGCTAAGTGGTGGTTAATTGTACTCCCTAATAACCACCTCTAAATCGGCTACTGAATCTTTCTCCTGTTTCTTATAATGTTGAGCTTCGGCCATTATAGTTGTATTCCGCTGTATGAGCTTGTCAAAAGTTATCTGGATTATTCAGAGGCTATATTTAATTCTGAGTTAAATTAAAATAAATCGCCTAAAAATGTTGTAATTTGCCAAAATGTTGGCGTATTCTCTTAGCAATGAGACAACTGTAAGATATTTTTGACTGTATGTTAAAAAGTCGTGAGTGAAATTCACACACATTCTAGCCTATTCTACTTAAACAACATTGCCAATTGCGTGATTTATTCCGTGCAACGAGCATATGCAATGTAAGACTTGCGTCAGACACTAGCTATGACAAGTTACAAGTTATGACAAGTTATGTACACAAATATGTACACATAAACAAACATGACACATTTCTATACACCTTTGTGTAAATCCACACATTTTCATGTTACCAACATGTTGACACAGCCGAACGTAGTGATTTAATTGTATAAATTTAATGTATACAATTTAAATCGCATCAGAGATTTATACAACTGATTCAACTGTATAAATTTTTGGTGAATTTGGATTACTGTATCCAAGCATGGAGACCTCATCTTTAGAAGGATATAGTTCCTCTGGAGAAAGTGCAACACCGGGCAACAAAAATCATTCTAGAGGTAAGTCAGCTGACGTACGAGGAACGGTTGAGGGCCACAGGGCTAACAACACTACAAACCAGACATGACAGGGCGGATCTCATTGAAACTTTTAAAATACTGAAGAATTTGGAGGATGATGAACCGGGAAATTTCTTCAGAAGTTCAGATGTAACACAAACAAGGAGCAACGGGTTCAAGCTCAACAAGCCAGTGTAGAACTGAGAACAGAAGATGCTTTTTCACTCACAGGGTTATTAACCCACGGAACCGCCTACCCGCCGAAGCCGTAAATGCCAAAACTCTTTTAACTTTTAAAGTGCAGCTGGAAAAGATCATCAAGGCAAATGAGGGGACTTTCGACAAGCCGACATGGGTTCAGGGAGGGTAAATCTTGCCTCACAGGTTTAATAGAATTCTACGATCAGCTGACAAAGATTAAGCAAGAAAGAGAAGGCAGACTGCATTTTCTTGGACTATCGGAAAGCCTTTGGCACAGTATCCCATAAGAGGCTGGTGCATAAGTTGGAGAAACAGGAAAGAGTAACTGGTAGGGTACTCCAGTGGATAAGGGAGTTCCTAAGCAACAGGAAGCAGAGAGTTACTGTGAGGGGGTGAGATCTCAGATTGACGTGAAGTCACAAATGATTGTTAGAGTTTAACCTCAGCAAATGTAACGTAATGAAGATAGGTGTAGGGAGCAGGAGGTCATATACAAGGTATCATTTGGGATATGAAATTCTTCTAGAATCAGAAAGAGAGAGAAAGACCTGGTGGTTGATATCACGCCAGACCTGTCCCCCAAAGCCCATATCAAGAGAATAACATGAGCGGCATACGCCAGGTTGGCTAACATAAGAACGGCCTTAAGAAACTTGTTTACGTAATCATTCAGAACCTTGTATACCACGTATGACAGACCAATCCTAGAGTATGCAGCTCCAGCATGGAGTCCATATCTCGTGAATCATAAAACTAAATTGGAGAATGTTCAGAGGTTTGACACCAGACTAGTGCCCGAACTGAGGGGCATGAACTATGGGAGAGACTACGGGAATTAAACCTCACGTCGCTGGAAGACAGGAGAGTTAGGGGAGACACGATCACCACATACAAGATTCTCGGAGGAATTGACAGGGTAGACAAAGATAGATTATTAAACACAAGAAGTACACGCACAAGGGAACACAGGTGGAAATTGAGTGCCCAAATGAGCCATAAAGACATTAGAAATATTTTTTTTTGTGTCATAGTTAATAAATGGAATGCATTAAGAAGTGATGTGGTGGAGGCTGACTCCATACACAGTTTCAGGTGTAGATATGACAGAGCCCAGTAGGCTCAGCTACCTGTACACCAGTTGATTTACAGTTGAGAGGCGGGACCAAAGAGCCAGAGCTCCACCCCCGCAAGCACAACAAAGTGAGAACACACACACACACAACTACCCATCATGCAAGACATGAACCAATCCAGAAACCAATCTACCACTAAAATTACCGTTCCCACACTTCCCAAATATCGTACAGCGACCCACGAAGGATCCGACGGGCAGGTAGGTAGGCATGGGTCGTGAGCAGTAGGTAATGGGGAGGTACTGGTGATAATCAAGGTGATGTGGGGGGGGTGTGGTATTGAACTGGCTGTAATGGGTCTGTGTTTGGGGGGGGGGGGGAGGGGGTGTTATGGGAGGGGGAAGGTGGGGGTGTTATGGGAGGGGGAAGGTGGGCGTGGCCTAACAGATGCCAGATGTTACCAGCACGCGGAAGACACCTATTTTCCGCGTCACTGCCCCCAACTCTATGGTATATTTATCATTTAAAAAACAAAATATTCTTTAATAAGAACTAGTGTCACGCGACACATGCCGTAGTAAACATGTGGATCTATGACACAGTCAGCGAGAGATAAAAGTAGGTCGGAGAGCCAACTGGTGGAATCTGGCATCTGAATGACAGCATCTGGTTGCTATAGCAACAAGATGAGGGAGGCAAGCCAGATCAATGGGGGAGGGGGGAGAGGGGAGGGGAGAGGGGGGGGGGCAAGCCGGAAACTGGTACAACCTCGAACACACAACAAAATGACGCTGTCCAGCTTATACAACCCCTCCCTCACCCTCGTTATCACCATACCTACCCCAGTCTCCTGCTTTACCCACCGACCTTACCCCACACTCTCTAGCTTTACTCACCGACCTTACCCCACACTCTCCAGCTTTACTCACCGACCTTACCCCACACTCTCCAGCTTTACCCACCGACCTTACCCAACACTCTCCAGCTTTACCCACCGACCTTACCCCACACTCTCTAGCTTTACTCACCGACCTTACCCCACACTCTCCAGCTTTACCCACCGACCTTACCCAACACTCTCCTGCTTTACCCACCGACCTTACCCCACACTCTCCAGCTTTACCCACCGACCTTACCCAACACTCTCCAGCTTTACTCACCGACCTTACCCAACACTCTCCTGCTTTACCCACCGACCTTACCCCACACTCTCTAGCTTTACTCACCGACCTTACCCC
Organism: Procambarus clarkii; assembly: GCF_040958095.1. Lineage (NCBI taxonomy): Eukaryota > Metazoa > Arthropoda > Malacostraca > Decapoda > Cambaridae > Procambarus > Procambarus clarkii. The sequence goes on from NC_091209.1 coordinate 18,224,998, forward strand.
ACACTCTCCAGCTTTACTCACCGACCTTACCCAACACTCTCCAGCTTTACCCACCGACCTTACCCAACACTCTCCAGCTTTACTCACCGACCTTACCCAACACTCTCCTGCTTTACCCACCGACCTTACCCCACACTCTCTAGCTTTACTCACCGACCTTACCCCACACTCTCTAGCTTTACTCACCGACCTTACCCAACACTCTCCTGCTTTACCCACCGACCTTACCCCACACTCTCTAGCTTTACTCACCGACCTTACCCCACACTCTCTAGCTTTACCCACCGACCTTACCCCACACTCTCTAGCTTTACTCACCGACCTTACCCAACACTCTCTAGCTTTACTCACCGACCTTACCCAACACTCTCCTGCTTTACCCACCGACCTTACCTCACACTCTCTAGCTTTACTCACCGACCTTACCCAACACTCTCTAGCTTTACTCACCGACCTTACTCAACACTCTCCTGCTTTACCCACCGACCTTACCTCACACTCTCTAGCTTTACTCACCGACCTTACCCCACACTCTCCAGCTTTACTCACCGACCTTACCCAACACTCTCTAGCTTTACTCACCGACCTTACCCCACACTCTCTAGCTTTACTCACCGACCTTACCCCACACTCTCCAGCTTTACTCACCGACCTTACCCAACACTCTCTAGCTTTACTCACCGACCTTACCCAACACTCTCTAGCTTTACTCACCGACCTTACCCCACACTCTCTAGCTTTACTCACCGACCTTACCCCACACTCTCCAGCTTTACCCACCGACCTTACCCAACACTCTCCTGCTTTACTCACCGACCTTACCCAACACTCTCCTGCTTTACCCACCGACCTTACCCCACACTCTCCAGCTTTACCCACCGACCTTACCCCACACTCTCCTGCTTTACCCACCGACCTTACCCCACTATACTCATCCAATCAGGACACTCTCACCCAGTATGTCATCCATGGTATGTCCGCTGACATCCAGTCAGTTCTCACCCAGTATACCACCAGTGTAGTACCCATTATACGAACTGGTATATCTTGTATATACATACACGAAATACATACATACATCTGGGGGTTGATATCACACCGAACCTGCCCCCAGAGGCCCACATCAAAAGAATATCATCAGCGGCATATGCTAGACTGGCCAACATAAGAACTGCCTTTAGAAACTTGTGTAGGCAATCGTTCAGGACCCTGTATACCACTTATGTCAGACCAATTCTGGAGTATGCAGCTCCAGCCTGGAGTCTATACCTAGTTAAACAAAAGACAAAGTTAGAGAAGATTCAGCGGTATGCCACCAGGCTCGTCCCGGAACTGAGAGGAATGAGCTACGAGGAAAGGCTAAAGGAGCTGAACCTCACATCCCTGGAAAACAGAAGAGTAAGGGGAGACATGATAACCACCTACAAAATTCTCAGGGAAATTGACAGGGTGGACAAAGACAAACTCTTCAGCACGGGTGGGGACACGAACAAGGGGACACAGGTGGAAACTTAGTACCCAGATGAGCCACAGAGACGTTAGAAAGAATTTTTTCAGTGTCAGAGTAGTTAATAAATGGAATGCACTAGGAAGTGATGTGGTGGAGGATGACTCCATACACAGTTTCAAGTGTAGATATGATAGAGCCCAGTAAGCTCAGGAACCTGTACACCAGTTGATTGACAGTTGAGAGGCGGGACCAAAGAGCCAAAGCTCAACCCCCGCAAGCACAACTAGGTGAGTACACACGAAATATATACATACATATATCCATCATTCCCCCAAAATATTCCTGTGACTCCAAACAACGCATATATGTTGGTTTCCACACCTGTATGGCAACGTGACAACACTGCCCAACACACCTGTATGGCAACATAACACAGCCCAACACACCTGTATGGCAACATAACACAGCCCAACACACCTGTATGGCAACATGACAACACAGCCCGACACACCTGCATGTTGCATCAAAACCTCTCAACTTGGGACTTGCAATACCTGCTACAACACTCCCCGCAACACTTGGCAAGCAGTAAGTACTGAGGAGGAAGTCAAGAAACACCACGTAAATACAAGACCATATATGTAGTTAACATTTCCTCTGTAGCAACTTTCTCAGCCGAGGATCTGATGAAGTCACGACATCCATGACGTCACTACATATAAAGTCTACTTTATCTGTAGTGATAAAGTATCTTTATCCTACTACCTGGGACCAGATTCACGAAGCAGTTACGCAAGCACTTACGAGCCTGTCCATCTTTTCTCAATCTTTGGCGACTTTGTTTACAGTTATTAAACAGTTGTTGATAGGTTAAGTAATAATTGTAAATAAGAAGCAATAAGATGCTTATCTTAACATACTAAGAAGGTTAGGTGAGGTCGGTGTTTTCTATGAAGCTTTTCAAGGTAAACTCAAATATTCACAATCAATTATTATGTCACATATGCACTTATTAAATAAGCCAATATTGGCTGTAAGCAAGTGCGAGGATGGGCTCCGAAGCACCAGGAGGCTGTTTATAACAATAACAACAGTTGAATGTCAAGTTTTCATGCTTGTAAACTGGTTAATAAATGTAACCAAAGCCGTCAAAGATTGAAGAAAGATGTACACGTTCGTAAGTGCTTGCGTAACTGCTTCGTGAATCTGGCCCCAGCTGGGCCAGGATTCAACAAACATTTGCGTATCTATTGACGAAAGCTGTACATCTTTTCTAAATCTTTGGCGGCATTGTTTACATTTATTAAACCATTTACGAGAATCTAAACTATCCCAGTCAAATGTTATCATTGTTATAAACAGCCTCCCGGCGCATCGGAGCTCATAAACTGCTTAATATATATAAACAAAGGAGCAAAAATATTGATAAAAGATGAGCAGGTTCGTGTTCTTGCGCGCCTGCTTGGTGAATCCGGATCCTAGACTCTTGGTGAATCCGGCTCCTGTTCTCCCTACACGAACCTGGCAATATGTCTGTAGCGAAGACGTGACACGCCGCAGACATACTCACAATGATCTTGAATGGCTATAGTTACACACAAAATAAGGTACATTTGTATAAATACATTTTCAAAATATATTAATTGCATTGGTAGACGATTAACCGGAATTAGCTCACTCCAAAACATTCCCGCGACGCAAACCCGACGCAAAGTTCTTTGCTTCGCTCGCATGTGTCAAATGACGCAAGAAATAGCAAGAATATAGCGTAAATATCTCTCTTAGCGTCTCCCATGGCCCTGCTGGCCACCGGGTTCGGTTTTTTAACCCTTGGGAGCTGCGGGTATCCGCAATCCGCATTTCCGCCGACTTGCGCCTGCGGCTTGACCTGAAAACGCAAGCCTAGTCGATGGATTCCACAGGTCGCTACCGTTCTCATCTACATTCTTTTGTAATTTGTCTATGTAAACAACTACGCTTTCTGACTTCGGGTTTGTATTTGCGGTTCCCCGCGGTGTGACCGTTATTTTTGTTGCTGTTGCCTTATTTTTTTTCTAAATGCGGTTTGCTGTTGTGGTAACCTGCTTTTTTTGTTCCGTGAGGCGACGGGGGGGGGGGGGGAGGGGGGAGGGGGTGTGCTGATGCAGTAGGTGGGGGGGAGGGGGGGAGCCGTGGGGTGATGGGGAGGTTACCTATGGGGGGAGAGGGGGGAGAGAGGCAAGAACCAACACAAAGTTGAATGAACCAAAAATAAACGTAAAAATAATATAGACATTTTGTAAGACGGAGTAACAACATAAAAATACATGAACGAGAAGAAAATGAGTAAATGTGTGATGAATGCGGGAGAAGAATAAGAGGTGAAGTGAGGAGTAATGAGAGAGAAGTGAAAGAGAAGCAGAATGACGATAGGACACATACCCGATAAGGAATAACTAACATGGTTAATGATAACGATTATAGCTGAAGAGAAGGAAGAGTGAGGATAAACGAGAATGTACAACCAATCTGTACAAGAAGACGGTAGCAGAGCGAACAACTCTCTAACAAATAACGTCGCTACTCCCACGTGTGCGCACTAACGCTAACAATTGCCTTACTAGAAATTGCAAATTCATTTTCCCAATGAAATGGACCGAAAGCGGCAAGATTTGGGTCGTGTGGGAGGTTAGGAGAACAGCAAGTTCTCCCAATGTTTCAAAACGTCATGAAAACTGTTAAAGTCTCCGCTCCTAACCTAACAGACTAAGCCAGAGGACCTAAAACAGAAAACGGGACAAAATATCACTTTCGTCGGCCGCTTCCATTTTTCACGGGAGACATCTCCCGTCACGCAAGGTGCAGTCGCACCTCCACAGATCTCCAGTATCAGCTCTTGATACTGGTAATGGCTCAAAAGGGCCACCACTTACGGGCTATTCATGCCTGTGCCACCTTTTGGGTGGCTTAAATCTTCATCTTCATCTTCCATTTTCTAGTACGATAATTTTTAGCTTTAGTGCGCATACGTGCGAATAGCGACGTTCTTTGCAAGAGGACGAATTGGAACATCATCAGCTGGCAACATCTGTGGCCGAGAGCGTCAACACCATGACACAATGGTGTCAGAAGACGCAACACAACAACATCGTGACACAGAAAGGTAGCAAGATGAGACAGCGGGAACACAGACCGAGAGACAACAGTAGAGGTGACAACACTGCCTTATCCAAACATATACTGAATATCGACTTGAGAATGATCCAGGACGGACCGAAACGTCGTCGTCCCTTCACTTTCTAGTGTGTAATCTGGTCAACATACTTCACCCAGGTTATTGTGACTCCTCGTCTGCATATACTGAATAACTTGACGTCAATAACACTGACCAACTGAGTGACGGAAAAACACGTTCAAAAAACGTGTTGCACAAACTGGACAACACAACAGTAGTTTGGTTACAAACTACTGTTGTAGTTAGGGAGATCAGGTTGTAAAAGTAGTGACAACCTGACCACTAAAACAGATATATACACAAAGTGATCTATGGCGGCCCATAAACAAAATCAAAACGAACCGCATGGTATTAAAGCCACTCTAAACTGTCATAGAAAAGAGACAAGGTAAGATTGTGGAATTTTCTACCCGTCTAGGCACCAGGGCGCCTGACAGCTGAGTGGACAGTGCTTCGGATTCGTAGTCCTGATGTTCCGGGTTCGATCCCCAGTGGAGGCGGAGACAAATGAGCAAAAAGTCTCTTTCATCTTGATGCCCCTGTTACCTAGCAGTAAATAGGTACCTGGGAGTTAGACAGCTGCTACGGGCTGCTGCTTCCTGGGGTGTGTGTGTACACGTGATTACAGATTTACGACACCTGAGAGCCAGATGTGTACACGTGAATACAGACTTACGACACCTGAGAGCCAGATGTGTACACGTGAATACAGACTTACGACACCAGAGTCGTAGACTCAATGATATTCCGAAAATAACTACTCGAAAAAAATACATATTGGAAGAAAATAAAAAAATTAGAACGATAATATCGCCCAAAAATTAAGACTGACAAAACACAAAAAAATACAAAAAATTAAATAACAAGAAAGATGCCAGGAGACGCCGTTACAAAACTGAGAGAATAAAGATGAGAGAGAGTGAGAGAGAGAGAGGGAGAGGTCTCAAATTACCTTCACACACCAATTACAGGCGACACTGAGAAAGAAAGATGTGAAAGATATATTTACCAAATGACTCAGTAGATACAGTATGAGACACATGACTCGAGTGAGTAAATATGAGGCATCAAACTCCGTGGGAAACAATGGAACACACACAACTCCGATGAGAAAGTATGCGATTCACGAACCGAGTGAGAAAGGATGAGATTCACGAACCGAGTGAGATAGGATGAGACGCATGAGTCCAGTGAGAGAGAATGATCAAAATAATCAGAATGGGAGTTAGTAAAGTGTGAGTGCATAAGGTAGAGTAGTGTGTGAGGAGTCATTTTGGCGGGAAAGGGAGGAAGGCAAGCGCGCGCGCACGCCACTACATCTCCCTCATGCGAAATTTTGCATGAATGAAAAATTCAACCCAGACCAAGGAGGTAGCGAGGGGAGGGGGGGAGAGGGAGGGGAGGGGGGTATAAAAGACGCAAACACCATCACACCACAAAAGTGGCCAACACAAAAAAGCTCATACTCTGAGAAAAGTCTATAATCTAAGACATAAGAGAAAAACTTGGGAAAGGGAAAAAGCAATAGATTGTTTGCACAAAATTTCATCCACTGAAAGGAACTCCTCAGTTTTTTTGTTGGTAGGGGGGGTGGGGGGTTTGGGAAAGGGGGGGGGGCGGTCAGTGAACAAATTTTCTAAGAATTGTAAAGCTAAATTGGTTATGCAAGGTAATGATGATAATAATAAAGGGTATACAGCAATCATTATGCATCATAAACTATTATGAAGTGTAGCGAGAGAGAGCTGCTTGGCACTAACAAATCAGGAGCGAAACACAAACAAAAAACCTAAGTAAGGGAGGCTGAGGAGAGACATGAGAGGGAAGGGGGAGGGGAGGGGAAAAGGGAGGGAGAGAGGGGAGGGAGTAAACTGGATTTACTTGGAAGAGGGGACGTGGGGGAGGGGGTAGTGGTGGTGGTGGGGAGAGGGGATGCGAGGGGAAGGGGGAGGAGGTTCGAACTTGCAGGCTGTGGGTGCATCAGCAACACAAAACCAAACTGAACCACAACGGAAGAGAAGCGAACAATTAAGATACGGATAACATGTCATAGATGATAGACGTAAGACAGCACTAAGGTCTAGCTAAGACTGGCTACTTACTCGGTATGCCTGATACTAGTTTTAAAGGCCTTAGAACCCGGATAGCTCTCAGTGTTCTTAAGTCTACTTCTATGTCCTCCTGCGCAAATAACGTGATGAATCTGAAAAGCAAGGATAAAAACCGTAGCTACCAACTAATGAACACTAGGTTTCCACTCTACTCACTAGTCATAATCACTATTCTTTGAAACAACAACACACTAGATCTAGGAAAAA
>NC_091209.1:18234479-18291979 GCF_040958095.1 Procambarus clarkii
AGACTAGCAACTTGACAGCTTCCCACCCTTGACAGGTCAACACTTCAACTATGGTGCACTCGTTAACAACTACAGTAAATGTAATATATCATCTTTGATAATTATTTATTAAATGACAAAAGAGTGATGGAACCTGAATGTATTCTCTCCTATTCTAGCAATTTTGAAATATCCCATGCAAAGTACATTACATGACTTTATTAAATCAATTGAATCTGAATGGGGATTCGCATAAATGGGGACAGTAGGCAGCCTGTGACTGATAGAACCTCGTTAAGGACATACATATATATATATTATAGTTAATGACACAATATAGGCATGATGGGGCTGTTCAGCTGGATGGTTGCCAAGCAGCGATGGTCCAACCTTACCAGAGGCACTCACCACCTTCTGGCGTCTTAAACCATCCTCACTGGCAACTATCCTGCTCACCTCTTCTATCCCATTATACATCTATCTATATAATATATATATATATATATATATATATATATATCAAAACGTATAATCATGAAGGGAAAATGAAACAGGAAATTAGTTTAGCACGTTTGTGTCTATCAACACATCAAAGAATACACATGGAGGTAAAATAAAGGTGTTACTGAGATGATAATGTCTTTATAATATTACATCATGAAGATAAGGAAAAGAGGAAGGTGAAGACGGCCTTATGACCACTACAAGTTCCTGAATCACTGTTCCTATGGGCATAGTTGTCTATTATCTTGATAAGATCACTTTTTAATTGATTCATTAAAAATGGATCCACGTGTGTGCAAACCATTGCTAATATTCACGTTGTATGGCTCTGTACTTTGTATTAAGGCAGATTCAGTAATACTTCTATTAATTTTTTTTTAACAATTTGTGACTGAAGAACGCCTCTTCCAATCTGTTTGTTGAGAATTGTAGGACAAATTAATAAATAGAACTTCTTCCTACAGAATATTTAAGCTGTGATATTTGAAATTTAACATTTTTGTATGCTAGACTTTCATAGCATATAGACATCTCTAACTGGGTCTTTTCTAAATGACACAGTTATTATACGAGGGCAGGTTCTAACACACAAGCTCCCAAAGGTAATTTCACAATTAAACACATGTAAATGAACTAGTTTCAAGCCTAAACAACGTTTTCAAAACCAGAAAAATATGATAAGCATAAAACTGGTTTTGGGGGTGAATTTTCTGTGCTGATATTGCTATAATATATACATAATACTTTGCTACGCCAAAATCCCTTTTTAATGCGTAAATTAAAACATGATCTTATCAAGATAATTATTAAACAACTATTCCCATAGGAACAATGAAGGCGATGAGTCACAATAACGTGGCTAAAGTATGTTGACCAGACCACACACACTAGAAGGTGAAGGGACGACGACGTTTCGGTCCGTCCTGGACCATTCTCATTCGGTTCGTCCCTGGACCCGTCCTGAGAATGGTCGAGGACGGACCGAAACGTCGTCGTCCCTTCACCTTCTAGTGTGTGGTCTGGTCAAGATAGGAACAATGATTCAGGAACTTGTAGTGGTCATAAGGCCGTCATCAGCTTCCTCTTTTCCTTATCTTCATGATGTAATAATATTATAAAGACATTGTACACTACATATTTCTCCTTCATTTTGCCCGCCAATATATTTCAAGTATTGTATTGTCTTGCATTATTTATACTTTTGTTGATGTGTTTTGTTTTTCCTCCATGGTTAGACGTTTTCATATTATTCATAACGTGTTAATTTCTTCGTTCAAACACACACACACACACACACACACACACACACACACACACACACACACACACACACACACACACACACACACACACACACACACACACCGAGGAAGTAACCAAAGTCAATTCTCACAGAGAAACATTTTCAAAATATTATAAACTAACCAATCACCAAATAATACTCATCGATATGAGTATTATTGTAAAACGAATTCAACTTTAACATTTCAATATAAAAAAAAATCAAATTGAATTTTCGTATGAGATAGGACTTTGGTTACACACTATATATATATATATATATATATATATATATATATATATATATATATATATATATATATATATATATATATATATATATATATATGCAAATATAGAGTTGAAGGGTGAGGACGGAGGTGTCGCCATCTGTGGAATATGCTGAAAGAAAGAGAGTTAGGGTGCAGACAGAGCGACACATCAACCAGCTGACGACTCTGTCATAACAAAAACATCATTACACACATGTCATTACACATCTACACTCTGAAAATAAACTATATGTTTATACATATACCAACAACCCCGAGACACATAATAATAGATTACTGAATCTAACACTAAGATCTAATCCAGCAATAACTATGTCCACACAAATATAACCCAAGAAACAGCAACTATAGCAACTTTACTGACATAAATAATCCCAAAATTAATATTGAATTTAACAGCAAGAAATATTATACTACGAGAAGATATTACCTCAGTATTTGGGTAAATATTCCTACATATAGAATAATAATATTAAAAATTGCCCAAAACTCATCATCAGCAAAGTATTGACTACACCCTCAACTTGCTGAAATAACACCTGAAATTACCTACAAGAAATCAACATGAAAGTTTGACAGGTCAACCTCCACCAGCTTTAAGCTGTTGTCTATAACATCCACTTTCACAAGGAACTCTTTAAGCATTTGCTAATGACCCAGATCTCAGTAAACAAAAGCATCTATGACATATTGTGTGTCAAGCATTACCCAATCTGCGCCTTCCATTGTGTATTATTCCCCGTTTCCTATTACCCCTTAACCCTTGCTTCTGTTGCTTATTACCCCTTAACCCTTGCTTCTGTTGCTTATTACCCCTTAACCCTTGCTTCTGTTGCTTATTACCCCTTAACCCTTGCTTCTGTTGCTTATTACCCCTTAACCCTTGCTTCTGTTGCTTATTACCCCTTAACCCTTGCTTCTGTTGCTTATTACCCCTTATATCCTAATAATACGAGGCGTTTGTTGGATCTGGTTTAAGTTAGTCTTTATTTTAATCTGGATTTTCTAATTACACAATTTTTGCAAATCAGATAAACATTAGACAAATAATTTTGTTTAAACTGTCCATATTTTAAATATACTATATAATAAATGTTCGTCACATGTGATATAACAGAAAGATGGACTACATTATATTGATGTATTTATTGTTCACCCCATTGTTTTCCAGTATTTTACTTTGTACTAGAAAACTGACATTTCTGCTCCACAGAGAACAACACCTACGCCAGGGACACATACAATGATCCCCTGGAGAGAGCAAGAGGACTCGTCCCTATGATACCCCCACTCCAGCATTACGGGCTCACCATAGCCCGTGCTACATGGACATTTCGTTCTTAGTTAAATCTAAAACAACAACAACAGCTCTACATGAGGTCACAGCCTCCACACCACATATCCAACAATCACACATCTCCATGTGTGATTGTAACTCTCCACAAGCTACAAGATTCTCCCCTAACCTGTCTACCTAGACACTGTATTTCCCTGTATTTCCCTGTCCTCTTCCAAACCCCCTATCACCCCTAACCACAAAAACCTCCCGCCAAGAAACATCTGAAGGAGCACCTACCCCGTCACCACAACCACGAAGTCCATGATGTTCCAGATGTTTCTCAAGTAGGAGCGTGGGTGGAGGACGAAGCCGAGGGCGAGGATCTTGAGAGAGGCCTCCACGCAGAAGATGAAGAGGAAGTAGGGTTCTGTCTTCTCCTGCAAAGACCGCCATAACATGTAAACAAGAGCCTCCCTCAGTCAGTCAGCCCACTCCTCCAACACCCACCGTCACTCTCTTTGCTCCAGTTTATCACAAGGGATTCACTAAATAAATTTGGCGAGAGGCATTGGGAGTTGGAATTATTTTAACTTCAGATTTTATATGGAATCTTATAGTTAATTACTGTACGACTTCAGATGGAAGATCAGCCGAGGCTACGGTTACTGGTATGCCAAGACAGCAGATTCGAAGTAGTTAAACAACTTTACAATGAAACATTTTCATATTTATAAACAGTAATAAGTTTAATGAGTGTGGCTGGCAAGGTGTGGTAGTGATGATTCTCGTAGCCCCTGTCATCATACATTGTGCCATCACGTAAGTCATCAACAGCTGTGATGACGTTTAACATTTGCAATAGGTGAGTTCTAGTTGTTGACATCAATACACGTGTGACCACACCTGAGCCACACCTTACACACCTTATCTCTACACAACACAGAGCACTCACACACTCTTCTACATATCATTGATCATATTCCTACGCAAATGAGACATGTGAGGCTCAGTATGGAGAGTTGAAAAACAATTATTACATATCTGAAACATAATTATCGTACTTAAAAAACACAGTTAATATATTTCTTGCTTTATGTTAAATATTTAAAATTTGGAGTAATTAGGGGTGTAGTGAGCGTGAGGTGACGGGTCGCAACCATCCATACCTGTGATAACTTGTGCCCAGCACCAACAGTCACATGGATCACTGGTTTGGTTGAGGGTAGGTGAAGTGACCTCTGTGTGGGGGCATTTGTGTCTCACCAGGCCACGATCAGTCACACTTGTGTCTCACCAGGCCACCACCACCACCACCACCACCAGTCACACTTGTGTCTCACCAGGCCACCACCACCACCACTACCAGTCACACTTGTGTCTCACCAGGCCACCACCACCACCACCACCAGTCACACTTGTGTCTCACCAGGCCACCACCACCACCACCACCAGTCACACTTGTGTCTCACCAGGCCACCACCACCACCACCACCAGTCACACTTGTGTCTCACCAGGCCACCACCACCACCACCAGTCACACTTGTGTCTCACCAGGCCACCACCACCACCCTCACCAGTCACACTTGTGTCTCACCAGGCCACCACCACCACCCTCACCAGTCACACTTGTGTCTCACCAGGCCACCACCACCACCACCACCACCACCCTCAACAGTCACACTTGTGTCTCACCAGGCCACCACCACCACCACCAGTCACACTTGTGTCTCACCAGGCCACCACCACCACCACCACCAGTCACACTTGTGTCTCACCAGGCCACCACCACCCTCACCAGTCACACTTGTGTCTCACCAGGCCACCACCACCACCACCAGTCACACTTGTGTCTCACCAGGCCACCACCACCCTCACCAGTCACACTTGTGTCTCACCAGGCCACCACCACCACCAGTCACACTTGTGTCTCACCAGGCCACCACCACCACCACCAGTCACACTTGTGTCTCACCAGGCCACCACCACCACCACCACCAGTCACACTTGTGTCTCACCAGGCCACCACCACCCTCACCAGTCACACTTGTGTCTCACCAGGCCACCACCACCACTACCAGTCACACTTGTGTCTCACCAGGCCACCACCACCACCACTACCAGTCACACTTGTGTCTCACCAGGCCACCACCACCACCACCACCACCAGTCACACTTGTGTCTCACCAGGCCACCACCACCACCACCAGTCACACTTGTGTCTCACCAGGCTACCACCACCACCACCACCAGTCACACTTGTGTCTCACCAGGCCACCACCACCACCACCACCAGTCACACTTGTGTCTCACCAGGCCACCACCACCACCCTCACCAGTCACACTTGTGTCTCACCAGGCCACCACCACCACCCTCACCAGTCACACTTGTGTCTCACCAGGCCACCACCACCACCACCACCACCCTCACCAGTCACACTTGTGTCTCACCAGGCCACCACCACCACCACCACCACCCTCACCAGTCACACTTGTGTCTCACCAGGCCACCACCACCACCCTCACCAGTCACACTTGTGTCTCACCAGGCCACCACCACCACCACCAGTCACACTTGTGTCTCACCAGGCCACCACCACCACCCTCACCAGTCACACTTGTGTCTCACCAGGCCACCACCACCACCCCACCAGTCACACTTGTGTCTCACCAGGCCACCACCACCACCACACCAGTCACACTTGTGTCTCACCAGGCCACCACCACCACCACCACCACCAGTCACACTTGTGTCTCACCAGGCCCACCCACCACCACCACCACCAGTCACACTTGTGTCTCACCAGGCCACCACCACCACCACCACCAGTCACACTTGTGTCTCACCAGGCCACCACCACCACCACCACCACCCCACCAGTCACACTTGTGTCTCACCAGGCCACCACCACCACCACCAGTCACACTTGTGTCTCACCAGGCCACCACCACCACCTCACCAGTCACACTTGTGTCTCACCAGGCCACCACCACCATCACCAGTCACACTTGTGTCTCACCAGGCCACCACCACCACCACCAGTCACACTTGTGTCTCACCAGGCCACCACCACCCTCACCAGTCACACTTGTGTCTCACCAGGCCACCACCACCACCACCACCACCACCCTCACCAGTCACACTTGTGTCTCACCAGGCCACCACCACCACCACCACCACCAGTCACACTTGTGTCTCACCAGGCCACCACCACCCTCACCAGTCACACTTGTGTCTCACCAGGCCACCACCACCACAACCAGTCACACTTGTGTCTCACCAGGCCACCACCACCACCACCAGTCACACTTGTGTCTCACCAGGCCACCACCACCACCCTCACCAGTCACACTTGTGTCTCACCAGGCCACCACCACCACCCTCACCAGTCACACTTGTGTCTCACCAGGCCACCACCACCACCACCACCAGTCACACTTGTGTCTCACCAGGCCACCACCACCACCACCACCACCACCAGTCACACTTGTGTCTCACCAGGCCACCACCACCACCACCACCACCACCAGTCACACTTGTATCTCACCAGGCCACCACCACCACCACCACCAGTCACACTTGTGTCTCACCAGGCCACCACCACCACCACCACCACCACCACCAGTCACACTTGTGTCTCACCAGGCCACCACCACCACCACCAGTCACACTTGTGTCTCACTAGGCCACCACCACCACCCTCACCAGTCACACTTGTGTCTCACCAGGCCACCACCACCACCACCAGTCACACTTGTGTCTCACCAGGCCACCACCACCATCACCAGTCACACATGTGTCTCACCAGGCCACCACCACCACCACCACCACCAGTCACACTTGTGTCTCACCAGGCCACCACCACCACCCTCACCAGTCACACTTGTGTCTCACCAGGCCACCACCACCACCACCAGTCACACTTGTGTCTCACCAGGCCACCACCACCACCACCACCCTCACCAGTCACACTTGTGTCTCACCAGGCCACCACCACCACCACCAGTCACACTTGTGTCTCACCAGGCCACCACCACCCTCACCAGTCACACTTGTGTCTCACCAGGCCACCACCACCACTACCAGTCACACTTGTGTCTCACCAGGCCACCACCACCACCACTACCAGTCACACTTGTGTCTCACCAGGCCACCACCACCACCACCACCAGTCACACTTGTGTCTCACCAGGCCACCACCACCACCACCAGTCACACTTGTGTCTCACCAGGCTACCACCACCACCACCACCAGTCACACTTGTGTCTCACCAGGCCACCACCACCACCACCACCAGTCACACTTGTGTCTCACCAGGCCACCACCACCACCCTCACCAGTCACACTTGTGTCTCACCAGGCCACCACCACCACCCTCACCAGTCACACTTGTGTCTCACCAGGCCACCACCACCACCACCACCACCCTCACCAGTCACACTTGTGTCTCACCAGGCCACCACCACCACCACCACCACCCTCACCAGTCACACTTGTGTCTCACCAGGCCACCACCACCACCCTCACCAGTCACACTTGTGTCTCACCAGGCCACCACCACCACCACCAGTCACACTTGTGTCTCACCAGGCCACCACCACCACCCTCACCAGTCACACTTGTGTCTCACCAGGCCACCACCACCACCACCAGTCACACTTGTGTCTCACCAGGCCACCACCACCACCACCAGTCACACTTGTGTCTCACCAGGCCACCACCACCATCACCAGTCACACTTGTGTCTCACCAGGCCACCACCAACACCACCAGTCACACTTGTGTCTCACCAGGCCACCACCACCACCACCCTCACCAGTCACACTTGTGTCTCACCAGGCCACCACCACCACCACCACCCTCACCAGTCACACTTGTGTCTCACCAGGCCACCACCACCACCACCAGTCACACTTGTGTCTCACCAGGCCACCACCACCAGTCACACTTGTGTCTCACCAGGCCACCACCACCATCACCAGTCACACTTGTGTCTCACCAGGCCACCACCACCACCACCAGTCACACTTGTGTCTCACCAGGCCACCACCACCCTCACCAGTCACACTTGTGTCTCACCAGGCCACCACCACCACCACCACCACCACCCTCACCAGTCACACTTGTGTCTCACCAGGCCACCACCACCACCACCACCACCACCAGTCACACTTGTGTCTCACCAGGCCACCACCACCCTCACCAGTCACACTTGTGTCTCACCAGGCCACCACCACCACAACCAGTCACACTTGTGTCTCACCAGGCCACCACCACCACCACCAGTCACACTTGTGTCTCACCAGGCCACCACCACCACCCTCACCAGTCACACTTGTGTCTCACCAGGCCACCACCACCACCCTCACCAGTCACACTTGTGTCTCACCAGGCCACCACCACCACCACCACCAGTCACACTTGTGTCTCACCAGGCCACCACCACCACCACCACCACCACCAGTCACACTTGTGTCTCACCAGGCCACCACCACCACCACCACCACCACCAGTCACACTTGTATCTCACCAGGCCACCACCACCACCACCACCACCAGTCACACTTGTGTCTCACCAGGCCACCACCACCACCACCACCACCAGTCACACTTGTGTCTCACCAGGCCACCACCACCACCACCAGTCACACTTGTGTCTCACTAGGCCACCACCACCACCCTCACCAGTCACACTTGTGTCTCACCAGGCCACCACCACCACCACCAGTCACACTTGTGTCTCACCAGGCCACCACCACCATCACCAGTCACACATGTGTCTCACCAGGCCACCACCACCACCACCACCACCAGTCACACTTGTGTCTCACCAGGCCACCACCACCACCACCACCACCACCAGTCACACTTGTGTCTCACCAGGCCACCACCACCACCACCACCACCACCAGTCACACTTGTATCTCACCAGGCCACCACCACCACCACCACCACCAGTCACACTTGTGTCTCACCAGGCCACCACCACCACCACCACCACCACCACCAGTCACACTTGTGTCTCACCAGGCCACCACCACCACCACCAGTCACACTTGTGTCTCACTAGGCCACCACCACCACCCTCACCAGTCACACTTGTGTCTCACCAGGCCACCACCACCACCACCAGTCACACTTGTGTCTCACCAGGCCACCACCACCATCACCAGTCACACATGTGTCTCACCAGGCCACCACCACCACCACCACCACCAGTCACACTTGTGTCTCACCAGGCCACCACCACCACCCTCACCAGTCACACTTGTGTCTCACCAGGCCACCACCACCACCACCAGTCACACTTGTGTCTCACCAGGCCACCACCACCACCACCACCACCACCAGTCACACTTGTGTCTCACCAGGCCACCACCACCACCACCAGTCACACTTGTGTCTCACCAGGCCACCACCATCACCACCAGTCACACTTGTGTCTCACCAGGCCACCACCACCACCACCACCAGTCACACTTGTGTCTCACCAGGCCACCACCACCACCACCAGTCACACTTGTGTCTCACCAGGCCACCACCACCATCACCAGTCACACTTGTGTCTCACCAGGCCACCACCACCACCACCACCAGTCACACTTGTGTCTCACCAGGCCACCACCACTACCACCAGTCACACTTGTTTCTCACCAGGCCACCACCACCACCCTCACCAGTCACACTTGTGTCTCACCAGGCCACCACCACCACCACCAGTCACACTTGTGTCTCACCAGGCCACCACCACCACCCTCACCAGTCACACTTGTGTCTCACCAGGCCAGCACCACTACCACCAGTCACACTTGTGTCTCACCAGGCCACCACCACCACCCTCACCAGTCACACTTGTGTCTCACCAGGCCACCACCACCACCACCAGTCACACTTGTGTCTCACCAGGCCACCACCAGTCACACTTGTGTCTCACCAGGCCACCACCACCACCACCACTACCACCAGTCACACTTGTGTCTCACCAGGCCAACACCACCACCCTCACCAGTCACACTTGTGTCTCACCAGGCCACCACTACCCTCACCAGTCACACTTGTGTCTCACCAGGCCACCACCACCACCACCAGTCACACTTGTGTCTCACCAGGCCACCACCAGTCACACTTGTGTCTCACCAGGCCACCACCACCACCACCAGTCACACTTGTGTCTCACCAGGCCACCACCACCACCACCAGTCACACTTGTGTCTCACCAGGCCACCACCACCAGTCACACTTGTGTCTCACCAGGCCACCACCACCCTCACCAGTCACACTTGTGTCTCACCAGGCCACCACCACCCTCACCAGTCACACTTGTGTCTCACCAGGCCACCACCACCCTCACCAGTCACACTTGTGTCTCACCAGGCCACCACCACCACCACCACCACCCTCACCAGTCACACTTGTGTCTCACCAGGCCACCACCACCACCCTCACCAGTCACACTTGTGTCTCACCAGGCCACCACCACCACCACCAGTCACACTTGTGTCTCACCAGGCCACCACCACCACCAGTCACACTTGTGTCTCATGCTGGCCTCTACTGACAAAGATCAAACAGTGAACTGCTTGATCGATACATAAGTGACTGTTTTCACAGCGCACATAATTAACCACAGGCTAAGCAGTAATATATATATATATATATATATATATATATATATATATATATATATATATATATATATATATATATATATATATATATATATATTAATGAATTAACTAACTAACGAGCTAAATGCAGTCTTGAATGGAAGTTTTCCAACTGTTGCAAGTGTTCCAGAATATTGATAAAGTTACCAGACAAGAAAATGAGCAATATTAGGTTAACACAATTATTATTTACTGTGCATAATTAATTCATATGAAGTCAATCTAAACAGTTTAGCAGAAATGAAAGATCACTGTTGTAAAGTATACATAGTATGCCAACTCTAAAGTCTTTAAAATGAATTCTGTATGTCTATGAATTACAAATGACAGAAAATATATATTATAGAACAAAATATGACAATTAATACATCACAGAATCAACATTTGTTGAGGATTGTCTTCTTGTTAATCTTCAGATTCGTGTTTCACTTAAAACAATTTAAATATATGAAAATTACAAGATACTTAGATCTGGATTTAAATGAAAGTCAATGTGTAATTGATTTAAAAATATATATATTTTTTAATTTGTTTAGAAATTAGAACAAAAATCAGCTTTCAAATAGCAGTAATTTATATATATATATATATTATGACGCCTGAATGTAAATAGAATTAGCGTTTGAAATTATAAGTGACCGTTAGAACCGTTAATTTGCTTGACCGTTAAGCCGGTATAGAAGACGGATCACAGAGCACTGGGAAAGCTTCCACCTGAAGGCCGCACTATAAAGTTCTGAGTTAATCGCAAGATGGCAGAAGAATCTCGGCTTACCAGCTGTTGTACATCGTCCGAAGGTCCAGTCCAAACGAATGGTGGGAAAAACGTGGGTGGAGGGCACATGAGAAACACAGACATGGTGAGGGGCCGCGTCCACAACAGTACAAGGTATAGGCTTATTATGTCCCCAATAATTTTAATAAAGTGAAGAGCCGGTGTCCCCTAATGTTGTTAGTTAAGGGTCATGTCCCGTAATTTAAGGGCCGATGTTTCCCCCATAGTTATAAGGTAAAGGGCCCCGTGTCCCCTTAGTTTAAGGGTAGGCATCTTTAATAGTATGATATGAGGCCGTGTCCTAGAGTTTATAAGCCGTGTTCCCCAACAGTTTAAACAAGGATCACAGTCTTAAACAACAAGCAGTCGATGTCTTTCAACAAAACAGGGAGAATTTTTGTAATGAAAGGGTCGTTGTCTTCAAGAGTTAAGAAGCCACAAGACATAGTGGTTTAGCTAGGGCGGTCATGTTATCTCTAAGTTTAGAATCTCGGTGGGTAATAATTAGACAATTATCATTAAGGAGAAGGTATATGTCCTTAAAGCCAGTGGCCAGTAGTTAGGGACTGTGTCGTAGTCTGACAAGTGATGGCTCATGACTATAACTTTAAACTGAGAACTAATATAGTGTTTTCTCCAGAACGTTGTTAGTGCTGTAAACATGGGAGGAATGTGCTAATGTTGTTCTTCCCGTGATGTGTGTGTGTGTGTGTGTGTGTGTGTGTGTGTGTGTGTGTGTGTGTGTGTGTGTGTGTGTGTGTGTGTGTGTGTGTGTGTGTTTATATTAAAATTTTGTACCATTGAGTGGCCCTGTACATCGACATATTGAGCAAACCTGATCATAAAGGTACTTTAGAGTGAATTAAAATGAGTCTACTTTCAATAATGGTCACATATATATATATATATATATATATATATATATATATATATATATATATATATATATATATATATATATATATATATATATATATATATATATATATATATATATTCATTCACTATCTTGTTACAGAAAAATTATACAGCAGATCCAGTCACATGATTTGCATTTTAGAAAAAACTATACACAGCTAACAATCCTGCCTAATATGTATGAGAACCAAATCACTAACTCAAATCTGAGAGATTACTACACCTGACATAATAACATTCGCTGACTGGAGTTACACTAAACATGAATGTTGTGTACTATAGTGAGCAGCTTGGGTTGTAGGAGCACTGAACGCACCCACACACCCATCTCTCCACCCCACACTACTCTGGCATTACCAGGACGCCCCTTAACTGGCTGTCAGATTAATATACAGCTGCTTAATGGTCCCCCTTGTGTAATAATGGTCGCTACAGGTGCATGGTGGCGCCTATGGTGACTGCCAGGGGGCCCGAGTAAGGCACGCAGGTGAACACACTGGCCAGAGTGTGTGTTATTGCGGGTCTCAGGTTGGTGCAGTCTTTTGTCTTCAAGTTCTTTAAGGGTAAACAATACAGTATCATTTTAACTTTCCGCAAGGAAAGCTGAAGTCGCAAAAATATCACCAGACTCGTTCTTTAGCGGAAAAGTTAGTAATTCCTTAATTACTTTAACTGCTTACAAAACTGGCAAATACTTTCTCGACAGCTGAGGTTACTTAATTGTTTCAAGCTGGAGCAAAACGTTTTTTTTTAGGAATTTACAAAAATTTTAGCCATTTTCTCGAATGTCTACTGCCCGCGTTACTTTATTTCCAACTTAATGTGACATAATGCTGCTATAACACGCACAGGTGGCAGCACTATACCCAATATTGCAAACATTTCCTGCAATAGAAAAAGGTAAACAAAGGGTATAGCAAAGTTTGAGACTCGCTGTAGGTGGTGTCGGAGGACAGCCCGGTGACACACTGATTGTTGGCCCTTGTACACCTGTGTTGTAGCCATCAGGCAGCTGTTGGTCCTTGTTGTACACCTGTGTTGTAGCCATCAGGCAGCTGTTGGTCCTTGTTGTACACCTGTGTTGTAGCCATCAGGCAGCTGTTGGTCCTTGTTGAACACCTGTGTTGTAGCCATCAGGCAGCTGTTGGTCCTTGTTGTACACCTGTGTTGTAGCCATGAGGCAGCTGTTGGTCCTTGTTGTACACCTGTGTTGTAGCCATCAGGCAGCTGTTGGTCCTTGTTGTACACCTGTGTTGTAGCCATCAGGCAGCTGTTGGTCTTTGTTGTACACCTGTGTTGTAGCCATCAGGCAGCAGCTGTATGTGTCCCAGCTGTGTTGTAGCCATCAGGCAGCAGCTGTATGTGTCCCAGCTGTGTTGTAGCCATCAGGCAGCAGCTGTATGTGTCCCAGCTGTGTTGTAGCCATCAGGCAGCAGCTGTATGTGTCCCAGCTGTGTTGTAGCCATCAGGCAGCTGTTGGACCTTGTTGAACACCTGTGTTGTAGCCATCAGGCAGCAGCTGTATGTGTCCCAGCTGTGTTGTAGCCATCAGCCAGCTGTTGAACCTTGTTGAACACCTATGTTGTAGCCATCAGGCAGCAGCTGTATGTGTCCCAGCTGTGTTGTAGCCATCAGGCAGCAGCTGTATGTGTCCCAGCTGTGTTGTAGCCATCAGGCAGCTGCTGGGCCATGTTGCACACCTGTGTTGTAGCCATCAGGCAGCTGTTGGTCCTTGTTGAACACCTGTGTTGTAGCCATCAGGCAGCTGTTGGTCCTTGTTGTACACCTGTGTTGTAGCCATCAGGCAGCTGTTGGTCCTTGTTGTACACCTGTGTTGTAGCCATCAGGCAGCTGTTGGTCCTTGTTGTACACCTGTGTTGTAGCCATCAGGCAGCTGTTGGTCCTTGTTGTACACCTGTGTTGTAGCCATCAGGCAGCTGTTGGTCCTTGTTGTACACCTGTGTTGTAGCCATCAGGCAGCTGTTGGTCCTTGTTGTACACCTGTGTTGTAGCCATCAGGCAGCAGCTGTATGTGTCCCAGCTGTGTTGTAGCCATCAGGCAGCAGCTGTATGTGTCCCAGCTGTGTTGTAGCCATCAGGCAGCAGCTGTATGTGTCCCAGCTGTGTTGTAGCCATCAGGCAGCTGTTGGACCTTGTTGAACACCTGTGTTGTAGCCATCAGGCAGCAGTTGTATGTGTCCCAGCTGTGTTGTAGCCATCAGGCAGCAGCTGTATGTGTCCCAGCTGTGTTGTAGCCATCAGGCAGCTGTTGGACCTTGTTGAACACCTGTGTTGTAGCCATCAGGCAGCAGTTGTATGTGTCCCAGCTGTGTTGTAGCCATCAGGCAGCAGCTGTATGTGTCCCAGCTGTGTTGTAGCCATCAGGCAGCAGCTGTATGTGTCCCAGCTGTGTTGTAGCCATCAGGCAGCTGTTGGACCTTGTTGAACACCTGTGTTGTAGCCATCAGGCAGCAGTTGTATGTGTCCCAGCTGTGTTGTAGCCATCAACCAGCTGTTGAACCTTGTTGAACACCTATGTTGTAGCCATCAGGCAGCAGCTGTATGTGTCCCAGCTGTGTTGTAGCCATCAGGCAGCAGCTGTATGTGTCCCAGCTGTGTTGTAGCCATCAGGCAGCAGCTGTATGTGTCCCAGCTGTGTTGTAGCCATCAGGCAGCTGCTGGGCCATGTTGCACACCTGTGTTGTAGCCATCAGGCAGCTGTTGGTCCTTGTTGAACACCTGTGTTGTAGCCATCAGGCAGCTGTTGGTCCTTGTTGTACACCTGTGTTGTAGTCATCAAGCAGCTGTTGGTCCTACACCTGTGTTGTAGCCATTAGGCAGCTGTTGGTCCTTGTTGCACACCTGTGTTGTAGCCATCAGGCAGCTGTTGGTCCTTGTTGAACACCTGTGTTGTAGCCATCAGGCAGCTGTTGGTCCTTGTTGTACACCTGTGTTGTAGTCATCAAGCAGCTGTTGGTCCTACACCTGTGTTGTAGCCATTAGGCAGCTGTTGGCCCTTGTTGCACACCTGTGTTGTAGCCATCAGGCAGCTGTTGGTCCTTGTTGTACACCTGTGTTGTAGCCATCAGGCAGCTGTTGGTCCTTGTTGAACACCTGTGTTGTAGCCATCAGGCAGCTGTATGTGTCCCAGCTGTGTTGTAGCCATCAGGCAGCTGTTGGACCTTGTTGTACACCTGTGTTGTAGCCATCAGGCAGCTGTTGGACCTTGTTGTACACCTGTGTTGTAGCCATCAGGCAGCTGTTGGTCCTTGTTGAACACCTGTGTTGTAGCCATCAGGCAGCTGTTGGTCCTTGTTGTACACCTGTGTTGTAGCCATCAGGCAGCTGTTGGCCCTTGTTGCACAACTGTGTTGTAGCCATCAGGCAGCTGCTGGGCCTTGTTGTACACCTGTGTTGTAGCCATCAGGCAGCTGTTGGCCCTTGTTGCACAACTGTGTTGTAGCCATCAGGCAGCTGCTGGGCCTTGTTGTACACCTGTGTTGTAGCCATCAGGCAGCTGCTGGTCCTTGTTGTACACCTGTGTTGTAGCCATCAAGCAGCAGCTGTATGTGTCCCAGCTGTGTCTCAGCCCTCAAGCAGCTGCTGTATGTGTCCCAGCTGTGTCTCAGCCCTCAAGCAGCTGCTGTATGTGTCCCAGCTGTGTCTCAGCCCTCAAGCAGCTGCTGTATGTGTCCCAGCTGTGTCTCAGCCCTCAAGCAGCTGCTGTATGTGTCCCAGATGTGTCCCAACCATCAAGCAGCTGTTGTATGTTTCGCAGATGTGTCCCAACCATCAAGCAGCTGCTGAATGTGTCCCACCTGTGTCTCAGCCCTCAAGCAGCTACTGTATATGTCCCAGATGTGTCCCAACCATCAAGCAGCTGTTGTATGTGTCCCAACCATCAAGCAGCTGTTGTATGTGTCCCAGATGTGTCCCAACCATCAAGCAGCTGTTGTATGTGTCCCAGCTGTGTCCCAGATGTGTCCCAACCATCAAGCAGCTGTTGTATGTGTCGCAGCTGTGTCCCAGCTGTGTCCCAGCCATCAAGCAGCTGTTGTATGTGTCCCAGATGTGTCCCAACCATCAAGCAGCTGTTGTATGTGTCCCAGATGTGTCCCAACCATCAAGCAGCTGTTGTATGTGTCCCAGATGTGTCCCAACCATCAAGCAGCTGTTGTATGTGTCCCAGATGTGTCCCAACCATCAAGCAGCTGTTGTATGTGTCCCAGATGTGTCCCAACCATCAAGCAGCTGTTGTATGTGTCCCAGCTGTGTCCCAGATATGTCCCAACCATCAAGCAGCTGTTGTATGTGTCGCAGCTGTGTCCCAGCTGTGTCCCAGCCATCGAGCAGCTGTATATTAGTCTCAACAGCCAGTCACTTTAACTGCCGCTCGTCAAACTCTGCTCCGAGGAATGTAGTGATTAATGACCAGGACATTCTCTCTCCTCATATCGTCACCTGCTCATATCGTCACCTGCTCATATCGTTCCCTGCTCATATCGTCATCTGCTCATATCGTCACCTGCTCATATCGTCACCTGCTCATATAGTCACCTGCTCATATAGTCACCTGCTCATATAGTCACCTGCTCATATCGTCACCTGCTCATATCGTCACCTGCTCATATTGTTCCCTGCTCATATCGTCACCTGCTCATATCGTCACCTGCTCATATAGTCACCTGCTCATATAGTCACCTGCTCATATAGTCACCTGCTCATATCGTCACCTGCTCATATCGTCACCTGCTCATATCGTCACCTGCTCATATCGTCACCTGCTCATATCGTTCCCTGCTCATATCGTCACCTGCTCATATCGTTACCTGCTCATATCGTCACCTGCTCATATCGTCACCTGCTCATATTGTTCCCTGCTCATATCGTCACCTGCTCATATCGTCACCTGCTCATATCGTCACTGCTCATATCGTCACCTGCTCATATCGTCACCTGCTCATATTGTTCACTACTCATATCGTTCCCTGCTCATATCGTTCACAGCTCATATCGTCACCTGCTCATATCCTCACCTGCTCATATCGTCACCTGCTCATATCGTTCCCTGCTCATATCGTTCCCTGCTCATATCGTTCACTGCTCATATCGTTCCCTGCTCATATCGTCACCTACTCATATCGTCACCTGCTCATATCGTCACCTGCTCATATCGTCACCTGCTCATATCGTCACCTGCTCATATCGTTCCCTACTCATATCGTCACCTGCTCATATCGTTCCCTACTCATATCGTCACCTGCTCATATCGTCACCTGCTCATATCGTCACCTGCTCATATTGTTCACTACTCATATCGTCACCTGCTCATATCGTTCCCTGCTCATATCATCACCTGCTCATATCGTCACCTGCTCATATCGTCACCTGCTCATATCGTCACCTGCTCATATCGTCACCTGCTCATATCGTCCCCTGCTCATATCGTCACCTGCTCATATCCTCACCTGCTCATATCGTTACCTGCTCATATCGTTCCCTGCTCATATTGTTCCCTGCTCATATCGTCACCTGCTCATATCGTTCACTGCTCATATCGTCACCTGCTCATATCGTTACCTGCTCATATCGTTCCCTGCTCATATCGTCACCTGCTCATATCGTTCACTGCTCATATCGTCACCTGCTCATATCGTTACCTGCTCATATCGTTCCCTGCTCATATCGTCACCTGCTCATATCGTCACCTGCTCATATCGTCACCTGCTCATATTGTTCCTTGCTCATATTGTTCCCTGCTCATATTGTTCCCTGCTCATATCGTCACCTGCTCATATCGTCACCTGCTCATATCCTCACCTGCTCATATCGTTACCTGCTCATATCGTTCCCTGCTCATATTGTTCCCTGCTCATATCGTCACCTGCTCATATCGTCACCTGCTCATATCGTCACCTGCTCATATCCTCACCTGCTCATATCGTTACCTGCTCATATCGTTCCCTGCTCATATTGTTCCCTGCTCATATCGTCACCTGCTCATATCGTTCACTGCTCATATCGTCACTGCTCATATCGTCACCTGCTCATATCGTTCTCTGCTCATATCGTTCCCTGCTCATATCGTCACCTGCTCATATTGTTCCCTGCTCATATCGTCACTGCTCATATCGTCACCTGCTCATATCGTCACCTGCTCATATCGTCACCTGCTCATATTGTTCCCTGCTCATATTGTTCCCTGCTCATATCGTTCCCTGCTCATATCGTCACCTGCTCATATCGTTCCCTGCTCATATCGTCACCTGCTCATATCGTTCCCTGCTCATATCGTCACCTGCTCATATCGTCACCTGCTCATATTGTTCCCTGCTCATATTGTTCCCTGCTCATATTGTTCCCTGCTCATATCGTTCCCTGCTCATATCGTCACCTGCTCATATCGTTCCCTGCTCATATCGTCACCTGCTCATATCGTCACCTGCTCATATCGTCACCTGCTCATATCGTTCACTGCTCATATCGTTCCCTGCTCATATCGTCACCTGCTCATATTGTTCCCTGCTCATATCGTCACCTGCTCATATCGTCACCTGCTCATATTGTTCCCTGCTCATATCGTTCCCTGATCATATCGTCACCTGCTCATATCGTCACCTGCTCATATCGTTCACTGCTCATATCGTTCCCTGCTCATATCGTCACCTGCTCATATCGTCACCTGCTCATATCGTCACCTGCTCATATCGTCACCTGCTCATATCGTCACCTGCTCATATTGTTCCCTGCTCATATCGTCACCTGCTCATATCGTCACCTGCTCATATTGTTCCCTGCTCATATCGTCACCTGCTCATATCGTCACCTGCTCATATCGTCACCTGCTCATATCGTCACCTGCTCATATTGTTCCCTGCTCATATAGTCACCTGCTCATATAGTCACCTGCTCATATCGTCACCTGCTCATATAGTCACCTGCTCATATAGTCACCTGCTCATATCGTCACCTGCTCATATAGTCACCTGCTCATATCGTCACCTGCTCATATAATCACCTGCTCATATAGTCACCTGCTCATATAGTCACCTGCTCATATCGTCACCTGCTCATATCGTCACCTGCTCATATCGTCACCTGCTCATATCGTCACCTGCTCATATCACTCCCCATCAACACTGTGGGATCAGGGTGACCCCCTGACCCCACTCTCAGCCCCCACTACGGCAGGTCAGAGAGCAGCAGCAGAGAGCAGACAGTCCCCGGAGCAGAGTAGCATCGAACCCGGGCCTCTGGGGTGTGCCTAAGCTGTTCTCCCCTCACAACCAGATCAGGAAGACACATCTATGTATCTCCAACAGCAGCTCTGCGCCACTATGTATCCGGCAAGACAGGATTTGGCATTATCTGAACCACAAAAAATCTGCATGTTCTTTTTAATATTTTAAGATATTAAATGGAATTATTCTATAATGTATATTTCTAATGGACTAAAAGATACCATTAATGGAAATAAACTAATATGTTTAGAGGCTACAAATTCAACTCCAGATGAGCAGTTGCTGCCACTAAACTCACCCGAATGCTATATATATATATATATATATATATATATATATATATATATATATGTCGTACCTAGTAGCCAGAACGCACTTCTGAGCCTACTATGCAAGGCCCGATTTGCCTAATAAGCCAAGTTTTCCTGAATTAATATATTTTCTCTAATTTTTTTCTTATGAAATGATAAAGCTACCCATTTCATTATGTATGATGTTAATTTTATTTTATTGGAGTTAAAATTAACGTAGATATATGACCGAACCTAACCAACCCTACCTAACCTAACCTAACCTATCTTTAAAGGTTAGGTTAAGTTAGGTAGCCGAAAAAGTTAGGTTAGGTTAGGTTAGGTAGGTTAGGTTGTCGAAAAACAATTAATTCGTGAAAACTTGGCTTATTAGGCAAATTGGGCCTTGAATAGTAGGCTGAGAAGTGCGTTCTGGCTACTAGGTACGACATATATATATATATATATATATATATATATATATATATATATATATATATATATATATATATATATATACTGAATGCTATTGTGAACAGATTTTGAGAACACAGGGCAAATGAACACCACATTAAGGCTGAATGCCAGCTTGTGTAGTATCTGTAGTGGCAACTTGAGCTGAAACATTTAGTTCTGCTTGAGACACCCCCCCTCCCCCCCAACCCTAGTTAACAGAGGCAGCATATGCTACACAAACTGATTTGTTACGGTTCAAACATGCTATCAAATATGAAATGATGCGAATTTTGTATGCTTAAGAGTCAAGAAAAGTTATTTCATGCAAAGAGTTTTAACTGTCCTACTCTATACCCTTTTCATGCAGACATTTTTATGCATGCTGAATGCATATATATAAATATTTAACCTGAAATATTGCAAAGAGAATGAAAATGCAAGAGCGAAAATAGGCAAGAACTCATATGTGAACTTAATGTGTACTCCGCCACACTAAGAGCTAATAATCCATCTTCGCCAATTAACTCATTCTGAAATCTATGTGTTCTACAATATGCACAGTCTATTGTAGTGCATCTAATGCTTTATAAGTTTAGTTAGCTATCTAATGCAATGTTAGCTTTACTAGCGGGAGGCGACTGTCATTATGGTTTAAGGAAGCATACTAAGCGAGGGGGGGGACTAGGAGGTTAGGGGGACCTGCTAGGAGACCTGCTAGGAGGTTAGAGACCTGCTAGGAGGCTAGGAGACCTGCTATAAGGTTAGGAGACTGCTAGGAGTCCAGGGGACCTGTTAGGTGGCTAGAGAACCTGCTAGGAGGCCAAGGGACCTGCTAGGAGGCTAGAAGACCTGGTAGGAGGCTAGGAGACTGCTAGGAGGCCAGGGGACCTGGTAGGAGGCTAGAGAACCTGCTAAGAGGCTAGGAGACCTGCTAGGAAGCCAGGGAACCTGCTAAGAGGCTAGGAGACCTACTAGGAGGCCAGGGAACCTGCTAGGAAGCCAGGGAACCTGCTAGAAGGCTAGGCAACCTGCTAGGAGGCTAGGCAACCTGCCAGCAGCGGTCCGCGTCGTGCTTGTGGTCACACTATATAATCTCTCCCATAGTACTTCCATCACCACATTATGAGGCGTCCACATGCCTCACTACACATTATGAGGCGTCCACATGCCTCACTACACATTATGAGGCGCTGCCCCACACTCATAACATCACTAAGTTAGAGTTCCCTTGACAAGGTAATCATGACCCTTGGATCGTTTAAAGTTTCGGTGTTGATTTCCTGTTGATCTTCTCTGGTTAGCCTCTTATCTTAGGATACTTCAAGCCATGGTAAGACAATTACGGGTCATGACAGCTGTTAGAACTGTCAAACCAGAGTCGTGACAGCTAAAAGCACTGACAGACCTGAGGAATGACAGCTGAGGGCACTGGCGACATGACAGAGCTGTCATACTGACCCCATCTGGGCAGCCCTCGGGTCTCCCCTCACCTAGTCCACCCCATGGTCTTAAATAGCAACATATCCTCTTGAAGATGTGAGTAGAAGATACCAAACACATCCTCTAACTGAAGCTAGATTTGTGGGTCGTCAGCGAACAGGCTCATACCAGTAGTTATCTCACCCTAACGATGCCGTGTACAACCTCACAATGGGAGATGAGGACAGTGTGTGTGTGTGTGTGTGTGTGTGTGTGTGTGTGTGTGTGTGTGTGTGTGTGTGTGTGTGTGTGTGGGGCGGAGGTGTACACCAACACATACAGGGATCACTCACCAGGGTGCACAAGGATGGAACAACAGAGGGCACAATAATGGGACAAGGAGGATACAACTAACCTTACTCCCCGAGGTTACTTGCTTACTCCGAGCGAGTTACACAGCCGCTGCTGATGAGAAGAGTTCGCTAAACGCGCGTCTCACTAATAATATACTTCTTATAAGTTGTATTACTTTTATTCCATAGTTTATGCAATAACTTTGGAAGCGAAGCCGGGATAGTGATTATTTATAAATTACCGAAATTAAGCCTACAGGGAAAACCGGAATTACTGATAGACTGCAGATAGACTAGTGGCGATAGATAGTGATTGAGCCACGAGTGGTCATAACTATTGTACTACTGTATATCGATAGACTGCAGATAGACAAGTGGCGATAGATAGTGATTGAGCCACGAGTGGTCATAACTATTGTACTACTGTATATCACAGTTTACACTAATGATTTATACCGAGATCTCCTTGGAGAAAAGTATTTACAATATATGGGCTTATCGATACTGCACAAACGTTTCGGTGTAAAGAGAATTAAGTTGATAAGAGTTTGCTGCTAATGGTGACAGGTGGAGCATTATATTATTGATATATTATTGTCATTAGTAATATATACTTATCAGCAAACGTTGGTATTTTTACAACGTTAATGTATTTTAATTTGCTCGATAACTCCAGTGGAAGAGTTTCTTAAAAGCTAACTTTAAACGTGAGTAGATAATATGAGGAGGTGGTGTTGTTGTTGTTGGTGGTGGTGGTGATGGTGGTGGTGGTGGTGATGATGGTGGTGGTGGTGATGGTGGTGGTGTTGTTGGTGATGGTGGTGGTGGTGGTGATGATGGTGGTGGTGGTGATGGTGGTGGTGTTGTTGGTGATGGTGGTGGTGGTGATGGTGGTGGTGATGGTGGTGGTGATGATGGTGATGGTGATGATGGTGGTGGTGGTGATGGTGGTGGTGTTGTTGGTGATGGTGATGATGGTGATGGTGGTGGTGATGGTGGTGGTGATGATGGTGATGGTGGTGATGGTGGTCGTGGTGATGGTGGTGGTGATGGTGGTGATGGTGGTGGTGGTGGTGATGGTGGTGATGGTGGTGGTGGTGGTGGTGGTGGTGGTGATGGTGGTGGTGGTGGTGGTGGTGGTGGTGATGGTGGTGGTGGTGGTGGTGGTGGTGGTGGTGGTGGTGGTGGTGGTGGTGATGGTGGTGATGGTGGTGGTGGTGGTGATGGTGGTGGTGGTGGTGGTGGTGGTGGTGATGGTGGTGGTGATGGTGGTGGTGGTGATGGTGGTGGTGATGGTGATGGTGGTGGTGGTGGTGGTGATGGTGATGGTGGTGGTGGTGGTGGTGGTGGTGGTGGTGGTGATGGTGGTGGTGGTGGTGATGGTGGTGGTGGTGGTGGTGGCGGTGGTGGTGATGGTGGTGGTGGTGATGGTGGTGGTGGTGGTGGTGTTGTTGGTGGTGGTGTTGTTGGTGGTGGTGATGGTGGTGGTGGTGATGGTGGTGGTGATGGTGGTGGTGGTGTTGTTGGTGGTGGTGATGGTGGTGGTGGTGGTGATGGTGGTGGTGGTGGTGGTGGTGGTGGTGGTGGTGGTGGTGGTGATGGTGGTGGTGATGGTGGTGATGGTGGTGGTGGTGATGGTGGTGGTGATGGTGGTGATGGTGGTGATGGTGGTGATGGTGGTGGTGGTGGTGATGGTGGTGGTGGTGGTGGTGGTGATGGTGGTGGTGGTGATGGTGGTGGTGGTGGTGGTGGTGGTGATGGTGATGGTGGTGGTGGTGGTGGTGATGGTGGTGATGGTGGTGATGGTGGTGGTGATGGTGGTGGTGGTGATGGTGGTGATGGTGGTGATGGTGGTGGTGGTGGTGATGGTGGTGGTGGTGGTGGTGGTGGTGGTGGTGGTGATGGTGGTGGTGGTGATGGTGGTGGTGGTGGTGGTGTTGGTGTTGGTGTTGGTGGTGGTGATGGTGGTGGTGGTGGTGGTGATGGTGGTGATGGTGGTGTTGGTGGTGGTGGTGGTGGTGGTGGTGGTGGTGGTGGTGGTGGTGATGGTGGTGGTGATGATGATGGTGATGGTGGTGATGGTGATGATGGTGATGATGGTGATGATATTGATGACATTGGTAGTGTTGTTGAGTGATAGTGGTGACAGTATTGATGATGGTGATGACGGCGGTAGAGTTGTTGATAGTGATAGTATTGATGCCGTTGTTAAGATCACTATCAGACTCCAGAGTTCCGACCAACAGATGGTGCATCCTGCCTTTATGTGCTACGTCATTAGTGCTTCGCTAGGAATGCATACACACAAAAATATGATTATATATATATATATATATATATATATATATATATATATATATATATATATATATATATATATATATATATATCAGTTTCACATGCATCGCTGGTAATCTATTATATAATATCAAAACTTAAGCAACTAGCACTGGGCATAACAATGTCAAAATGCTCTACATATAAGTTAATAATAATAATAATAATAACAACAATAATAAGAATAAAGGTAGACGGGTGGTAGAGGACAGGAAGAAACAAGGTAGACGGGGAAGGATCTCACCCCCCTACAACACCCGTCCCACTGTCTCATAACCTCCTGAAATACTACAGTCTTAGGTAGCATTCTGAGCCTTATGGAACACTGGGGGTGGATGATATGGGACAGGAGGGAGGACAGGAGTAAGGACAGGAGACAGGAGGGAGGACAGGAGACAGACAGGAGGAAGGACAGGAGACAGACAGGAGGGAGGACAGGAGACAGACAGGAAGAAGGACAGGAGACAGGAAGAAGGACAGGAGACAGGAGGAAGGACAGGAGACAGACAGGAGGGAGGACAGGAGACAGACAGGAAGAAGGACAGGAGACAGGAAGAAGGACAGGAGACAGGAGGGAGGACAGGAGACAGACAGGAGAAAGGACAGGAGACAGGAAGAAGGACAGGAGACAGGAGGGAGGACAGGAGACAGACAGGAGAAAGGACAGGAGACAGGAGGGAGGACAGGAGACAGACAGGAGGAAGGACAGGAGACAGACAGGAGGGAGGACAGGAGACAGACAGGAGGGAGGACAGGAGACAGACAGGAGGGAGGACAGGAGACAGACAGGAGGGAGGACAGGAGACAGGAGGCAGGACAGGAGACAGACAGCAGGACAGGAGACAGAAGGAAGGACAGGAGACAGACAGGAGGGAGGACAGGAGACAGACAGGAGGGAGGACAGGAGACAGACAGGAGGGAGGACAGGAGACAGGAGGGAGGACAGGAGACAGACAGGAGGGAGGACAGGAGACAGGAGGGAGGACAGGAGACAGACAGGAGGGAGGACAGGAGACAGACAGGAGGGAGGACAGGAGACAGGAGGGAGGACAGGAGACAGGAGGGAGGACAGGAGACAGACAGGAGGGAGGACAGGAGACAGACAGGAGGGAGGACAGGAGACAGACAGGAGGCAGGACAGGAGACAGACAGGAGGGAGGACAGGAGACAGGAGGGAGGACAGGAGACAGACAGGAGGGAGGACAGGAGACAGGAGGGAGGACAGGAGACAGACAGGAGGGAGGACAGGAGACAGGAGGGAGGACAGGAGACAGACAGGAGGGAGGACAGGAGACAGGAGGGAGGACAGGAGACAGACAGGAGGGAGGACAGGAGACAGGAGGGAGGACAGGAGACAGACAGGAGGGAGGACAGGAGACAGGAGGGAGGACAGGAGACAGACAGGAGGGAGGACAGGAGACAGACAGGAGGCAGGACAGGAGACAGACAGGAGGACAGGAGACAGACAGGAGGCAGGACAGGAGACAGGAGGCAGGACAGGAGACAGACAGGAGGCAGGACAGGAGACAGACAGGAGGCAGGACAGGAGACAGACAGGAGGCAGGACAGGAGACAGACAGGAGGCAGGACAGGAGACAGACAGGAGGCAGGACAGGAG
This sequence comes from Procambarus clarkii, assembly GCF_040958095.1. Taxonomy (NCBI): domain Eukaryota; kingdom Metazoa; phylum Arthropoda; class Malacostraca; order Decapoda; family Cambaridae; genus Procambarus; species Procambarus clarkii. The sequence goes on from NC_091209.1 coordinate 18,260,890, forward strand.
ACAGGAGACAGACAGGAGGCAGGACAGGAGGCAGGACAGGAGACAGACAGGAGGCAGGACAGGAGACAGACAGGAGACAGACAGGAGACAGACAGGAGGCAGGACAGGAGACAGGAGGCAGGACAGGAGACAGACAGGAGGCAGGACAGGAGACAGACAGGAGGCAGGACAGGAGACAGACAGGAGACAGACAGGAGGCAGGACAGGAGACAGGAGGCAGGACAGGAGACAGACAGGAGGCAGGACAGGAGACAGCGTACCAGGTCCTGCGCGAGAAGCGTCTTATCGCCCTCTGGAAGATGTTCTTCCAGCGCCAAAACGATGCAGTTGGCGATGATCGTCAACAGCACCGCGTACTCGAACGGAGTGGTTAGTAGTTAAGGAACATTCTGCTCGACTATGTATAGTGGGGGAGGGGGTATAGGGGGGGGGGGAAGACACTAGTATAACCAGGCATACTTACAACCTAACCCACAACCTGGTTTTCCTTATTATGGTCACTAATAACGTTAGAACAACGCCCCATAATGTAATAAAGTTAAAAAGGTTGTGGTAATGTTGCCTGTTTACTGGGATAAACACAGGTAAATAAAGGTAATTAGGCAAATGTTACATTTACACATATGTAATAAACAACTTTGGTTATACTGGAACAACACGTGAACCTGTTGTACCCATAGGTTGAATGTTCCTTGGTGACACTGCAAAAATATATATATATATTAAGAGGACAGTGTTAATGTTATTTAATTATACTAGAACAATAGATAGGACAAAATATTAGTGTTAATCGTTGTACTTGAACAAAAAACAGATAGACAGGACAAAATATTAACATTAATACCACCTGTGCATTCACAGTCAATAGATCAGGAAAATGTTAAAAAAATAATAATTTTCACAAAACTGTATCAAGACCAAAGATAAAATGTCTATCAGTAAGCGGCAGGGTGGACATCTAGCTCCCAGACATGGCAAACACACATCTATCATGTCAATAGACAGGAATTCATCGTTTCCATATAACTTTGTTATATAATTAAAAAGTAAGCAATCGTAATACACCTAAAGTTCAGACACACAGGCGAGACTCATAAATATATGAGTCACACAATATATATATATTTATCATAAATATATGAATCACACAATATATTTTTTTTCTGAGAAATATATGAGTCTTACTATTTCTGAAAATTATTAATATCTGAGAAACCACTGAAGCTGACTGAAACATTTTTCTCCAAGGTGTTCTCGCCCTCATTTACCTGTGTAAACACACACACACACACACACACACACACACACACACACACACACACACACACACACACACACACACATACAATCACACACGTGCAACTCAATTTAGAGACGCAGCAGAAGAATAAGAAAAAGTTCAGGTGTTGATTTCCTTCTGAACAAAATAAGTAATAAGGATTTAAGTAAATTAATTCCGTAAGTGAATTAATACTTAACAACGCACGAGAAGTAGACAGGATGACACTAGAGATCAGTAACGAGGACTGTAAAGTGATACTCATTAATGTCTTTCAGTCCATCAGCAACACTTTGTCTAAAGATAAAGATAAAGATAAAGATAAAGATAAATCACGATCGTTCCTACTTGGTGACTTCAATTTGATATCAATGGACTACGGAACAAGAACGGGAGACATCTGGACTGGTTGATTCGTCAAAACCTCATCCTGGCGACATTTATGTATCAACATGTTAAATAGGGGTCTTAGAATGAGGGAAGATTGCTCCATCATTGCTGGATTTGGTATTTACCTGAAAGAAGAGGAGATATTTGACATTCATAATCTTCCTTCATTGGGCATGAGCGACCGTATTCTTTTGGAGAATGGAGAAAGTGAAAGAGATGAAAACTTCATTCCACAAGGGCACACTATGGGAAACTTACCACCTTCTTCAGTGATTTCCATGAAAAAATCTTCGAAATCTTCGAAATCGAAAATTTCTAATCTTGAAAAGATTAGTGAAAATTTTCGATAATGTTCGATAAATTTTCGATTTCGATAAAGAAAGATACTTTAAGGAAGTAAGTTAATGAGATGTATGCCAATTTTGTGAGTTATATGACGAAGGTTTAACAAGATGTATACACAAAACAGAGATACACAACTAGAAAATAGGATTGGTTGAATAGAAATTGTTAAAGGACCAGAGAACAAGAGGAATATGCCTAACCGTCAAACACACCAGGTGCCAGATTCACGAAGCAGTTACGCAAGCACTTATGAGCGTGTACATCTTTCCCCAATCTTTAACGCCTTTGATTACATTTATTAAACAGTTTACAAGCATGAAAACTTCCCAATCAACTGTTGTTATTGTTATAAACAGCCTCCTGGTGCCTCGGAGCTCGTTAACTGTTTAATAGTTGTAAACAAAGCCGCCTAAGATTGAGAAAAGATGTACAGGTTCGTAAGTACTTGCGTAACTTCTTTGTGAATCTGGCCCCAGCAACACAAGCAACCAAGAAACACCTACACGACTGTCAGAAGAGACAGAAAGAAACTTTAAGGGATTGCAAACAAATGCAAATCGATACGAGACCTATTCAATAAATTCAGTACAAGCAAGTTGCATATAGAGGATAAAATCCAGTTGAAAATGGGGAACAGCTTCACAGAGAATATAAATTAAATGACTGGAACCCTAAATGGCCAGTTCTAAAGTGTGTCTGTTGGTAAAATGAGGTAAATAGAAACCGAAGTGTAATACGGATTGCAGAGAACAACAGAGTACATAAAAATACCCAGATACTAGGTAAGAAAAACTATTCAATGAGCTATGAAGAAGCAAATCACTCGGCCCAGTTGGGGTCTCCCTTGAGTCCTGAGGGAATTCGCATCTGCATTCCAATACAACTGATTTTTTCAGACATCTTTACGTACAGAAATCTACAGAGATACACAGAAAAAAGACAGATTTAATACACAAAATGGAAGTAGAGAAGACTTTCTAAATTATAGACCCGTATCGTCGGCAAGTTCCATATTAAATCTCTAGAATAAATAGTTCAAACCAAATGCGTAGAGAAGCTTGAAAACAATGACTTAACACACACTCTGGTCATCTTAGAGGAAGCTCTTGCAGACACTCAACATGCAACTCTGAAAATAAAAAGATCTGACGACGCTTGGGTTCGTCCTGGACGAACAATCAAGTCGTTTAATGGAAAAAGAGTGGGAGAAATTAAAAAAAAAATGATAAGAGTGAGAAGAAAGATAGGAGACGAGCCATAATAACGTGCAGACGAGGAGTCACAATAACGTGGCTGAATTATGTTAACCAGACCACACACTAGAAGGTGAAGGGACGACGACGTTTCGGTCCGTCCTGGACCATCACAATCGACTTGAGAATGGTCCAGGACGGACCGAAACGTCGTCATCCCTTCACTTTCTAGTGTGTGGTCTGGTCACCACAATAACATGGTTGAAGAGGTCATATCCAACCTCACAACTGAAAAAGTAGAAGCGACGACGTTTGGGTCCGTCGTGGACAATTATCACGCCGTGTATAAAATGAGATACAGAGTTAAATGAACATGTTTGTTGATAATGCTCACCTACTAGAGCAAATAATTGAATAAACCGACTGTCATGGCTATTTAGATGACCTGGACAATATATGTGTATGGAGCAACACTCGCCAGACCGAATTAACTGTGAATAAATGCCCGTCATGGAATGTGGAATAGAAGAAAATAGGCTCTACACATCCTATGTGAAAGGACATTAATGAACTCTAAGATAGAAAGAGATCTAGGGATGTTTCTGCTAGGTAAACTGTCACCCGAGAACCACATAATGAGCATTGTGCCAGTGCAATGTTGCATATTCCAACTTTATATATGGTGCAATATAAAAATAAATTGTTCATGATATTTGTGAGACCAAAACCGGAATATACAGAGGTTGTATAGTGCCCATATCTCAAGACACACGTCGATAAACTGGAAAAGGTTGCAAAGACATGTCACTAAACGTGGCAACGTGTACCAGGATCTGAGCTGGTTCTCGTGGTATAACCGTCCTTGAGTACGTAGCTATCAGCATCATATATTCCCTGGGACCTGATTGGTCGCGCGTCGACCTGCAGGTATGATCCACTGAGTTGGTGACTTGGTGAGAGAGCGACACTTATTGTGGGTGAGGGTGTGGGACCTATCTTGAGATCTTGAGGTTATCTTGAGATGATTTCGGGGCTTTAGTGTCCCCGCGGCCCGGTCCTCGACCAGGCCTCCACCCCCAGGAAGCAGTCCGTGACAGCTGACTAACACCCAGGTACCTATTTTACTGCTAGGTAACAGGGGCATAGGATGAAAGAAACTTTGCCCATTGTTTCTCGCCGGCGCCTGGGATCGAACCCAGGACCACAGGATCACAAGTCCAGCGACAGCGACCTACACACACACTCCTGTACACACACCAGCCACACTCTTGTACACACACCAGCCACACACCTGTCCACACACCTGTACACACACCTGCCACACGCCTGTCCACACACCTGCCACACGCCTGTCCACACACCTGCCACACGCCTGTCCACACACCTGCCACACGCCTGCCCACACACCTGCAAGCGACCACCAACGGCCCTCCTGTGTGACTTTTATTAATACCGATGACGTCAGAGTGGCGGGCCGCTCACAACATCTCCCAGCCAGTCAATAGAGCATGTAGAGCGGGAGGAGATGACGTCCCCCCTCGCCCCACACAGCTCTGTTGTCACACCTGCCTCTCTTGTGTCACCACGTTACACTACCTACACCTGTAACGCCAAGCCTGGCTCTCGACGCTTGCGCCTCTTCCCCCATCTTGTCACACCGTAACAAGGAGTCTAGCAAATCTGAGAGCCAGACAAAAACAGCAAGAGTCTGGGAACATAAAATATGGAGGATCAAGAGAGCTGTCAGCTCGTTCTCCTGCGCCCCGTCCGCCAGGCCACCAAACAAATGACTCGCGCACCACAACAGCCAAGTATATCCACCTGTATTACACAATATATCAGCTTGTTACTATGCATAAAATACCAAGGGGGAATATACTATCAGAAAGCGCCATAGTAGGATAGTATATGGATGATAAACCTATTATTATCTATACAAGAGTATGCCTGTTTGTCCAAGGATGGAGATCAGACGCCTAGAGCTAGTCTTGCACAACTTTCACACATGAAGCATGTGGGGTATGGGAGGGTCATAGGCCAGTCGAGGTCGGCTCCAGTGCCACACTTTTAGAAATATTGGTATCTAACCCCCACCCCCCCCCCCCCGAGCAATTATTATGAAGTACGAAATATTGACTGAGTTATCGGTAGACCTATTTACCAGTTTCAGTGATTCGTTATATAATTTTTCTGAGAGGGGGAAAAGGAGATAGGAGAGGGAGGAGAGGAAGTGGGAGAGGGAGATATGTTTGAAGAGTGAGAAGGAGAGAGGTGTGATGTGTACTCCACACCTGACAACACATGTGTCCTCACACTACACTGCACATGTGTCCCTGGCACCTCCCACGTCAGCCACTCAGCCTCACCTTGCCAGCTAGTTGGTTATGACGTCACGCGACAGAAAACTACCTCTTAATGGCTCATCCCTTAGCTCGTTAGATCACAAAATTGGCAGTTGTGACGCCACTGACAACGATGGTCCTGTGGCACTGTGGGGGAGGGGGGCAGGGTGAGGTCGTGTAGGGGGTGGTGCCAGGGTGAGGGAGGGGGTGGTGCCAGAGTGAGGGAGGGGGTGGTGCCAGGGTGAGGGAGGGGTGGTGCCAGGGTGAGGGAGGGGTGGTGCCAGGGTGAGGGAGGGGGTGGTGCCAGGGTGAGGGAGGGGGTGGTGCCAGAGTGAGGGAGGGGGTGGTGCCAGGGTGAGGGAGGGGTGGTGCCAGGGTGAGGGAGGGGTGGTGCCAGGGTGAGGGAGGGGGTGGTGCCAGGGTGAGGGAGGGGTGGTGCCAGGGTGAGGGAGGGGTGGTGCCAGGGTGAGGGAGGGGTGGTGCCAGGGTGAGGGAGGGGTGGTGCCAGGGTGAGGGAGGGGGTGGTGCCAGGGTGAGGGAGGGGTGGTGCCAGGGTGAGGGAGGGGTGGTGCCAGGGTGAGGGAGGGGGTGGTGCCAGAGTGAGGGAGGAGGTAGTTCAAGGGTGAGGGAGGAGGTAGTGCCAGGGTGAGGGAGGGGGTAGTGCCAGGGTGAGGGAGGGGGTGGTGCCAGGGTGAGGGAGGAGGTAGTGCTAGGGTGAGGGAGGAGGTAGTGCCAGGGTGAGGGAGGGGTGGTGCCAGGGTGAGGGAGGGGGTGGTGCCAGGGTGAGGGAGGGGTGGTGCCAGGGTGAGGGAGGGGTGGTGCCAGGGTGAGGGAGGGGTGGTGCCAGGGTGAGGGAGGGGTGGTGCCAGGGTGAGGGAGGGGGTGGTGCCAGAGTGAGGGAGGAGGTAGTTCAAGGGTGAGGGAGGAGGTAGTGCCAGGGTGAGGGAGGGGGTGGTGCCAGGGTGAGGGAGGGGGTGGTGCCAGGGTGAGGGAGGAGGTAGTGCTAGGGTGAGGGAGGAGGTAGTGCCAGGGTGAGGGAGGGGTGGTGCCAGGGTGAGGGAGGGGGTAGTGCCAGGGTGAGGGGGGGTAGTGCCATAGAGCCACTCCAACACACCGCATTGCACCACACAGAGGGCTGAAGAGGGAACAGCAAGGGGGGATGTATGGAACCCCCCCCCCCCCCCCTTCTCCTACACAAGTTTCAAACGACAAAAAGAAAATGGGGGGATGGTGGAAGACAGAAAGCATTTACATATGTGGCATCTTGGCAAGGCTTCCCTGGGTGTCGTATACTGTCTTCTCCGAGGCGAAGGGTTTCCTCTAAAACAGTCAGAAGCGGTATCACCCCTGACCCTTGCCTTAGAGAAGATAATATACAGCACTCGAGGGAGCCAAGTGAGACACCCACGAATGTAATTCGGTGTTGTATTCTACTTACAGATAACATCACAGTTCCTCAACTGTACATTACAGAATCCCTTCATAATTCAAACTTTACAATGTCGAAAGTTTTGTAAAAATTACAATTGGTCCAGGAAGCCATTGACTATGACTCTAAACTGATTAAAAAAAGCACGACCCCACCTTCTGTCAACACACACACACCTGTGCCCTGAACCCTCCCTCTTCCAGGATGCTGCTGGAATGATCAAGGGCTCTATAGTTGCTAGAGGAGCAACGTGGCCCTGGAGGGTGTACGGGGGAGAGTGCCTGGGGGGTTGAGAGGACTGGAAGGCTCCAGAGGGGTGGGGAGGACAGGTCATAATTGGTCGCTCGGGGCCGTCGTGTTCTGGTCGTGTGTCGCTGCCTTAACCTATAACTAAAAATGGCATTTCCTCCGCCCTGAGCGTTGATTTCCCTGCTACTGTTGCTCTTAACTGTTGGGAAATTCCTTCAGGAAAGGTTCCGATTTTGGCGGATGCTGTAATCTTACTACGACGCTTTCCTGTTCTTCCTGTTGATGCTCTCTGACATTCTTTCCTGTTACTCTTGTTATTGTTGTCTGTTGTGGTGTTCTTAGGCCCCTGTTCTTATTAATGCCACCCGGGGCTGTTCATGTATGCCATGTTGCTATATATTAAGCTGGCGGATGCGTCACGTGACCCTCACCTTGTAACACGAGTGTGTTGTGCACTGTTCAGTCACTTGTTACCACAGTGACTCCCCGGAGAGGTGCAGGCTGCTTCGACCACCTCATGCACCTTGCAGCTTCCCTAATCCCTTGTAAAACGCTCATGGTATAGTAGGTAGACCAGTGTGTGTAGTATACCTGCATGAGTATACTCGCACCTTGTGCTCTGGTGGGCGACTCAGTAAACTTTACACACACACACACACACACTAAACTGACACTGTAGCGACGATGATACAAGATCAGGTCAATGATACTTCGTCGTACTTTTCTTGCTAGAGTTGAGTGCTGACATATTTAAGGCAGACTGTGTCATACTTATGGCATTGTAGAAGTATGTAAACTATCTGAGTTATGTCCTTAGTATTCTCTACGTGCAGCAAACAAATTATTGTAGTCCAAGGGGGCCCGGGTTCGATTTCCGGTTGAGTCAGAAGCAAATGGGCAGTTCCTTTCATCTGATGTCTCTGTTCACCTAGCAGTAAATATGTACCTGGGGAGTAAGACGGCTGCTGAGGGCTATATCTTGGGGATGCATGTGTGTGTGTGTCACAGAAATATATGAAGTAAATATGATGAGAGGAAAATAGATTAGGAATCATTACATTAGACAACAGACGGTTAGGATGGTGGAGTCCAAGAGCTAACAGCTCGATCGTAAAGGCACAAATAGTGAACTGATAAATACAGAGAGAGAGAGAGAGAGAGAGAGAGAGAGAGAGAGAGAGAGAGAGAGAGAGAGAGAGAGAGAGAGAGAGAGAGAGAGAGAGAGAGAGAGAGACAGAGAGAGACAGAGAGAGAGAGAGAGAGAGAGAGAGAGAGAGAGAGAGAGAGAGAGAGAGAGAGAGAGAGAGAGAGAGAGAGAGAGAGAGAGAGACAGAGAGAGAGAGACAGAGAGAGAGAGAGAGAGAGAGAGAGAGAGAGAGAGAGAGAGAGAGAGAGAGAGAGAGAGAGAGAGAGAGAGAGAGAGAGAGAGAGAGAGACAGAGACAGAGAGAGGGAGAGAGAGAGAGAGAGAGAGAGAGAGAGAGAGAGAGAGAGAGAGAGAGAGAGAGAGAGAGAGAGAGAGAGAGAGAGAGAGAGAGAGAGAGAGAGAGAGAGACAGAGAGACAGAGAGAGAGAGAGAGACAGAGAGAGAGAGAGAGAGAGAGAGACAGAGAGAGAGAGAGACAGAGAGAGAGAGAGAGACAGAGAGAGAGAGAGACAGAGAGAGAGAGAGAGACAGAGAGAGAGAGAGAGACAGAGAGAGAGAGAGAGAGAGAGAGAGAGAGAGAGAGAGAGAGAGAGAGAGAGAGAGAGAGAGAGAGAGAGAGAGAGAGAGAGAGAGAGAGAGAGAGAGAGAGAGAGCGACTCTCACAGACCAGTAAGGAGGAGGAGGTAGAGGAGACACAGAGGGCGGACGGGGGCAACACTCAGGGATCATAATATCAACAAAGACAGGAGACTCTCGCCCACCACCACACTTGTGACAAGTTAAATCAATTGATCTGAGAGCTCCAGAAGATCACCTGCCCGTCACGTGACGCTGTGACGCTCAGCTCAGCACACACGCACTCACTCACACACACACACTCACTGACACACGCACTCACTGACACACGCACTCACTCACACACGCACTCACTGACACACGCACTCACTGACACACGCACTCACGGACACACGCACTCACGGACATACACTGATGGACACGCACTCACTAACACATGGACATAAAAGATTTTGTGCAAAAAAGGAGTTGTATGCCATTTTAAAACGATGTTTTTCAGGGTCACTTCAGTCAACGCTCGTCAGACACCTACTTATCACAAGTGATTACAATCAGTCCATCCTGTACTCTCTCCCAAACCATCTCTCTCTCGCCCTTTCTCTCCCATATTTCCTTCCCTTTCATCTCTATTCACTTTTCCCCTCCCCTTTCCCATCGTCCGTTCCCTTACGTGGACGTACCTTTCCATACCATTTCGATCTATGTCTTCACTACTTCTCGCACGGAAGGAAGGAAGAGGTGCACAAATTATAAGAGATTTTGGACAATGAAAGACATTCATTACACTCGATCATCCCGTACGGAGGTTCGAACCCTCATGACGGCAATTGTAGATTTATACATTCTCTCATTTCCCTCTTTTGTCATCTACACCTCTTCCCTCTCTATCTTGTCTTCCTCCTTCCGCTTCCCGTCTTCTCTCTAGGCTTCCTTTATTCTTCTCTTCTCGGGAGATGAGCCAAGGTTGTCTAGCCGGGAGTCGAGCCAAGGTTGTTGAGCCGGGAGACGAGCCAAGGTCGTTGAGCCGAGAGCCGAGCCAAGGCTGTATGTTAGTAATGAACCGAGCACATTATTGACGAGGCGATACAGTTATTAGCGAGCCGAGAATGTAGTTGTTGAGCTGAGAATGTTATTAGTGAGCCGAGAGATAAGCACACGAACACACCAGGAAAATGAACCTTCCAACATTTACAATGAAGAACTTGTCGGTACGAATCAAACAGTATCAAAATGTATTTCTTACATATCTATGAACTAAAATATATTGTCCATCACATTGAATGAATTCACCAATGATGTGGACGTTATACTTATACACACATACAGTATTTACAACCCGGGGACACATGGTAGTGGGGTTTTATTGAGGAAATGTATTAAATGTATTTGTATAATTGCTGTGCATTTGACAAAAAACAATTATTAGTAATATGCAAGCACCTGTAACCAGAATGAAAGTATGACTTATGATGATGGTGATAAGAGGGAGATAGTGAAACGTGGCAGTCTACGACCGTAGAGTTTTTCGCAATGTTTTTGACACAATGCAATAATAATAATATTGAGAAAATCCACTGGTGCTGTGAGGTGACACGAACCAGCGACTCAGGCAACGCCAGACTAAGATGGTGACTCAGGCAACACCAAAGATAGTGACTCAGGCAACACCAGACTAAGATGTTGACTCAGGCAACACCAGACTAAGATAGTGACTCAGGCAACGCCAGACTAAGATGGTGACTCAGGCAACGCCAGACTAAGATAGTGACTCAGGCAACATCAGACTAAGATAGTGACTCAGGCAACACCAGACTAAGATAGTGACTCAGGCAACACCAGACTAAGATAGTGACTCAGGCAACACCAGACCAAGATAGTGACTCAGGCAACACCAGACCAAGATAGTGACTCAGGTAACACCAGACCAAGATAGTGACTCAGGCAACACCAGACTAAGATAGTGACTCAGGCAACACCAGACCAAGATAGTGACTCAGGCAACACCAGACCAAGATAGTGACTCACAAGCAGCACCAGACCAAGATAGTGACTCACAGGCAACACCAGACCAAGATAGTGACTCACAGGCAACACCAGACCAAGATAGCGACTCACAGACAACACCAGACCAAGATAGTGACTCACAGGCAACACCAGACCAAGATAGTGACTCACAGGCAACACCAGACTAAGATAGTGACTCACAGGCAACACCAGACCAAGATAGCGACTCACAGGCAACACCAGACCAAGATAGTGACTCACAGGCAACACCAGACCAAGATAGTGACTCACAGGCAACACCAGACCAAGATAGTGACTCACAGGCAACACCAGACCAAGATAGTGACTCACAGGCAACACCAGACCAAGATAGCGACTCACAGGCAACACCAGACCAAGATAGTGACTCACAGGCAACACCAGACCAAGATAGTGACTCACAGGCCACACCAGGCCAAGATAGCGACTCACAGGCAACACCAGACCAAGATAGTGACTCACAGGCAACACCAGACCAAGATAGTGACTCACAGGCAACACCAGACTAAGATAGTGACTCACAGGCAACACCAAAGATAGTGACTCACAGGCAACACCAGACCAAGATAGTGACTCACAGGCAACACCAGACCAAGATAGTGACTCACAGGCAACACCAGACCAAGATAGTGACTCAGGCAACACCAAAGATAGTGTTGGAGCAGGAGGGCAGTGAAGCACACACCTTAACAGCGGTAATCAATAAAGTTCAGCGCGGATAGCATGCCAGTACTGGGACTCCCCCCTCCCCCCCCCCCGACTCCCCCCTCCCCACAAAAGCACAAGTTTTAAATACAGACAAACATATCCATGTTTGCCGGCTGATGAGACACGCGAGAGAGAGCGTTAACAACTGTCTCAAGAGTCATCTACGTCAATTATACGTCGTTTGTATCGACTTTCCTGTCTCCAGTCATCCTCCAGGGGTCGCTGGGTGCTACTTTCTAAGAGAATGGAGACATTCTCCATTCTCTTAGATATAATATCTAAGAGAATGAGGAACCAGTAGAGAGTGACGTGCTCCTCAAGGCATTACTAACAGCTGTCACACAACCCCAGAAGATCAGCACATGTGTCATAACACAGGTGTGTGGTTACTGGCCCTAGACCTGCAGGCTGGCTGGCTGGGGTTATGTAGATCACGCACCACACACACTGGCGGTCACAACCTGCGTACTGCCATTAACCAATAACCGAGAGGCTGGTTCAGAAAGAATTGCCTCTCGCCGTTGTATTCCCCGTAACACAGGTCCCATCTGGGGCCAGAGACGTGTGAATATCGCCACTAAGGACACGGACGGGTAGGGAGGACTCAGGAGGACACGGGCTGACCGTGTCATATCGCATTATCATCTTTGTTCCCTTTTAATAGATTTTAATTTTTTTCAGTCCGTGCGTCGTCGGCGGCTCACTACTGCGTTAAATGTGGAGGTTAATGCAGGCCAGGCAACACCCCGATCCCGGCCCCATTGTGTGGGTGTGTAGACCTTCACCGGCTGGGTGTGAGAGAGAGAGAGAGAGAGAGAGAGAGAGAGAAAGAGAGAGAGAGAGAGAGAGAGAGAGAGAGAGAGAGAGAGAGAGAGAGAGAGAGAGAGAGAGAGAGAGAGAGAGAGAGATAGAGATATGGAACCGCTTGAACACTTAAACAACATTCCATCTAGTCTGAAACATTCTCTATGATAAAGAAGATTCAAACATAAGACACTCATTTTCCCTGTGTAAATATAAAACATTTCGCCAAGTGACGAACATTCTTCGAGCTGAAGAGCAGTTCACCTGCTGCAGAACATTCTGCCTAATAAAGAATAGTATGCCAAGAATGTGAACACATTCCCAGGGCAACGAGTGACCCTCAAGGGCATACATAGCTCCACCAGAGGAGACAACAAGAGTATGTGTGGACGGTCTGTCTCTCTCCTGGTCAAGAATGAGGGGAAAAGGAACTTTACACCAAGACTGTTAGGGTGAGGCTCCCCTCTCAGAGTGGGGAAACCTCTCACCAGGTGTTTAGACAAGAGAAAATAGAGTTGGTAGAGGATAGAGAGGATGGCTCATAATCCCAGACCACAGGAAGTAGGGGGATAGTAGGGAAGAGCCAACACAACACATTAGAATGGGGGAAATCCTCCACAATCCAATCAATCAATCCACCAGACATGGTAAGAAGGCGAGGGAGAGAGAGAGAAACAAATAATAGTATGGGGGGAAATATAATTAACAAGGACAGTCTCCAGCAAACAATGAAACTTGAATATTCATAATGGATCTCAGTGTGCAGTGGAGTTCCCCCCGCAATGCAGTACATACCACACAATACGTAATCATCATTGCAACGAACCACGTATATGAAAATGCAATACTGGTCGTATAATGCAATGCAGGTCCATTGTATAACAAACGGTACAATGATGGTAATTCCAATATTAAGACCACCACTATTAGTCTCCCTCACACTCCCCCTCCGTGTACTCTCCCTCACACTCCCCCTCCGAGTACTCTCCCTCACACCCCCCCCCCCCAGTACTCTCCCTCACACTCCCCCTCCGTGTACTCTCCCTCACACTCCCCCTCCGAGTACTCTCCCTCACACTCCCCCCCCCCAGTACTCTCCCTCACACTCCCCCTCCGTGTACTCTCCCTCACACTCCCCCTCCGAGTACTCTCCCTCACACTCCCCCTCCGTGTACTCTCCCTCACACTCCCCCTCCGTGTACTCTCCCTCACACTCCCCCTCCGAGTACTCTCCCTCACACTCCCCCTCCGTGTACTCTCCCTCACACTCCCCCTCCGAGTACTCTCCCTCACACTCCCCCTCCGTGTACTCTCCCTCACACTCCCCCTCCGAGTACTCTCCCTCACACTCCCCCTCCGAGTACTCTCCCTCACACTCCCCCTCCGTGTACTCTCCCTCACACTCCCCCTCCGAGTACTCTCCCTCACACTCCCCCTCCGTGTACTCTCCCTCACACTCCCCCTCCGTGTACTCTCCCTCACACTCCCCCTCCGAGTACTCTCCCTCACACTCCCCCTCCGTGTACTCTCCCTCACACTCCCCCTCCGAGTACTCTCCCTCACACTCCCCCTCCGTGTACTCTCCCTCACACTCCCCCTCCGTGTACTCTCCCTCACACTCCCCCTCCGAGTACTCTCCCTCACACTCCCCCTCCGAGTACTCTCCCTCACACTCCCCCTCCGTGTACTCTCCCTCACACTCCCCCTCCGTGTACTCTCCCTCACACTCCCCCTCCGTGTACTCTCCCTCACACTCCCCCTCCGTGTACTCTCCCTCACACTCCCCCTCCGAGTTCTCTCCCTCACACTCCCCCTCCGAGTACTCTCCCTCACACTCCCCCTCCGAGTACTCTCCCTCACACTCCCCCCTCCAGTAGTCTCCCTCACACTCCCCCTCCGAGTACTCTCCCTCACACTCCCCCTCCGTGTACTCTCCCTCACACTCCCCCTCCGTGTACTCTCCCTCACACTCCCCCTCCGAGTACTCTCCCTCACACTCCCCCTCCGTGTACTCTCCCTCACACTCCCCCTCCGAGTACTCTCCCTCACACTCCCCCTCCGTGTACTCTCCCTCACACTCCCCCTCCGTGTACTCTCCCTCACACTCCCCCTCCGAGTACTCTCCCTCACACTCCCCCTCCGAGTACTCTCCCTCACACTCCCCCTCCGTGTACTCTCCCTCACACTCCCCCTCCGTGTACTCTCCCTCACACTCCCCCTCCGTGTACTCTCCCTCACACTCCCCCTCCGTGTACTCTCCCTCACACTCCCCCTCCGAGTACTCTCCCTCACACTCCCCCTCCGAGTACTCTCCCTCACACTCCCCCTCCGAGTACTCTCCCTCACACTCCCCCCTCCAGTAGTCTCCCTCACACTCCCCCTCCGAGTACTCTCCCTCACACTCCCCCCTCCAGTAGTCTCCCTCACACTCCCCCTCCGAGTACTCTCCCTCACACTCCCCCTCCGAGTACTCTCCCTCACACTCCCCCCTCCGAGTACTCTCCCTCACACTCCCCCTCCGTGTACTCTCCCTCACACTCCCCCTCCGAGTACTCTCCCTCACACTCCCCCTCCGAGTACTCTCCCTCACACTCCCCCTCCGTGTACTCTCCCTCACACTCCCCCTCCGTGTACTCTCCCTCACACTCCCCCTCCGAGTACTCTCCCTCACACTCCCCCTCCGTGTACTCTCCCTCACACTCCCCCTCCGAGTACTCTCCCTCACACTCCCCCTCCGTGTACTCTCCCTCACACTCCCCCTCCGTGTACTCTCCCTCACACTCCCCCTCCGAGTACTCTCCCTCACACTCCCCCTCCGAGTACTCTCCCTCACACTCCCCCTCCGTGTACTCTCCCTCACACTCCCCCTCCGTGTACTCTCCCTCACACTCCCCCCTCCGTGTACTCTCCCTCACACTCCCCCTCCGTGTACTCTCCCTCACACTCCCCCTCCGAGTACTCTCCCTCACACTCCCCCTCCGAGTACTCTCCCTCACACTCCCCCTCCGAGTACTCTCCCTCACACTCCCCCCTCCAGTAGTCTCCCTCACACTCCCCCTCCGAGTACTCTCCCTCACACTCCCCCCTCCAGTAGTCTCCCTCACACTCCCCCTCCGAGTACTCTCCCTCACACTCCCCCTCCGAGTACTCTCCCTCACACTCCCCCTCCGAGTACTCTCCCTCACACTCCCCCTCCGTGTACTCTCCCTCACACTCCCCCCTCCAGTACTCTCCCTCACACTCCCCCTCCAGTACTCTCCCTCACACTCCCCCTCCAGTACTCTCCCTCACACTCCCCCTCCGTGTACTCTCCCTCACACTCCCCCTCCAGTACTCTCCCTCACACTCCCCCTCCGAGTACTCTCCCTCACACTCCCCCCTCCGAGTACTCTCCCTCACACTCCCCCTCCGTGTACTCTCCCTCACACTCCCCCTCCGAGTACTCTCCCTCACACTCCCCCTCCGAGTACTCTCCCTCACACTCCCCCTCCGTGTACTCTCCCTCACACTCCCCCCTCCAGTACTCTCCCTCACACTCCCCCTCCAGTACTCTCCCTCGCACACCTCAACATCCAGTCTTCATTCCTCTCTTTCCACAAGTCACTTCCTTTGTTCTCATCTCCTCTTGTCCATGTTTTATTTTACTGTCTTCGACCATCCCTTCCTTGCCTCCAGTAGTGTCCGGACTCGCTCCTAACACCGCGCATACACTCCAAACACGGCGCATACACTCCAAACACGGCGCATACTCTCCAAACACCGCGCATACACTCCAAACACGGCGCATACTCTCCAAACACCGCGCATACACTCCAAACACGGCGCATACACTCCAAACACCGCGCATACACTCCAAACACGGCGCATACTCTCCAAACACGGCGCATACTCTCCAAACACGGCGCATACACTCCAAACACCGCGGATACACTCCAAAAACCACAGACTGGAGGTCTCCGCCTCCCAGGATGGGTTAAGTCAGCACCAAACCTAACCTTTCCTTAGAGTTGTAATACAATATGGCCGGTCTTACAAAGGCGGCTCCCATAAATGTGGTCATCCGAAACAAACAGGAAAATTAATGATAAACTTCAATCCACAGTTGGAATTGAGGTCGTATATTGTTACTTGGTCTACGCGGGCGCGGCCAAGCTGCCGCGTCCGCATCCCAGCCCACTGGCTTCATCTCTTAAATTCGTTTAATAAGATCTAATATAATGTATTTATAAATGTTTTATAATAATGACACCATCTACTCTGTAACCAAAAGGAAACATATAATCTCAAAAGTGAGTTTCGAAAGAGTAAAATTAAATGTTTATTAAATCAGAGAGAATGTTTAATGGAGGGAGGTTGGGACACAGCGGAGGGCTTGACGTCAGAGGCGGGGGGCGGGAAGAAGAAGGGTCCAATGAAACTCATCCCATTCATGCCTTCAATCTCTCCCTCCCTCATCCTACGACGACTTGTGTTTATATGTATGAGGGGGAAACGTTTCAGGTTTAAAACACATCATAAATCACCAGGTGTAAACATCTCCGACCAGTGATTTATCTGAGTTTGGATTTAACAAACCTTTTAGTGACTCTAGTGGTTCTAATTGATGGCGGAGCAAAGCACGAACACAAAGTTTTTATTTGCAAACTAATTTGCAGTCCGTCCCCCAGCCCGTCCTCCAAACGAAGACCCAAAAGTGATTCCATGCGCCCGCCAAACCCCCTGTTTATGAATAAAAAACTGTTTACACACGACTCACAACTGCTGACGTTCGAACACTTCCGGAACAAGTGCTTCACTGACGAAATTTGTTCGAACCACAACGCTGTAAATGCTTCACCCACGTACTACAAATACGAATAATCGCCAACAGAACCTAAGCACCTAACCTATCCTATGTCTATATATGCACAATATGCTACTATATTATAATATTAATTTATATTGGAGAAAAGTTTTTTGAGTGAACAACATGTAAAAATTTATGAATTCATCTGTGCAACCCGTCCTCGACTCAAGTCCATTATATCCAGCGGTCGACCCCACAGACGCATTCATAAATTTTTTCATGTTGTTCACTCAAAACGGGACATTTCTCAAATATAAATTAATATTGTAATATATTAGTATATTGTTCATATATAGGCATAGGTTAGGTTAGGTGTTTAGGTTCTGTTGGCGATTATTTGTATTTGTAGTACGTGGGTGAAGCATTTACAGCGTTGTGATTCGAACAAAATTCGTCAGTGAAGCACTTGTTCCGGAAGTGTTCAAACAAAATCAGTTGTGAGTCGTGTGTAAACAGTATTTTATATTCATAAACAGGGGGTTTGGCGGGTGCATGGAATCACTTTTGGGTCTTTGTTTGGAGGACGGGCTGGTGGACGGGCTGGTGTGCCGAGTCGACCCCTGGATGTAATGGACTTGAATCGAGGACGGGTTGTTAATTTGGTAAATAATGTGGATCCAGTGAGGTGGGTCAGGATGACAAGTGAGAGGGGTGGCCACAGACCAGTGTGACCACCGTACTGGACCAGTATTTACCCTGACACACACCTGCTGGTGCGTGACCAACCAGAGACACGTCACAAAGTGCGTGACCAACCAGAGACACGTCACAAAGTGCGTGACCAACCAGAGACACGTCACAAAGTGCGTGACGTCAAACTAGAGCATTCCTCGAGGGCAGATATGGACTTGTATTAATATTAGAACGACCCTCGTGTGAACTTGTATTAGAATAATCCACCTCGCTTTGACTTTTTGTTTATTTCATGTATTTATGGACAAATTAATTCATAGTGGATGTTGCAGACTCGAGTCTGGGGTTAGCAAGAGATGACGTCAATGGCCAGGAGCGGCAAGTAAACACGTTGTCATTTGCTAATCACCTCTCTTATGACATATTGAAGCATGTATCTATTGGCAGGGTTCACAGCCTCGTCTCTGCCTTCCCTGCAACCCTAGCTGCTGCCTTCCCTGCAACCCTAGCTGCCTTCCCTGCAACCCTAGCTGCTGCCTTCCCTGCAACCCTAGCTGCTGCCTTCCCTGCAACCCTAGCTGCCTTCCCTGCAACCCTAGCTGCTGCCTTCCCTGCAACCCTAGCTGCTGCCTTCCCTGCAACCCTAGCTGCCTTCCCTGCAACCCTAGCTGCTGCCTTCCCTGCAACCCTAGCTGCCTTCCCTGCAACCCTAGCTGCTGCCTTCCCTGCAACCCTAGCTGCTGCCTTCCATGCAACCCTAGCTGCTGCCTTCCCTGCAACCCTAGCTGCCTTCCCTGCAACCCTAGCTGCTGCCTTCCCTGCAACCCTAGCTGCTGCCTTCCCTGCATCCCTAGCTGCTGCCTTCCCTGCAACCCTAGCTGCCTTCCCTGCAACCCTAGCTGCTGCCTTCCCTGCATCCCTAGCTGCTGCCTTCCCTGCATCCCTAGCTGCCTTCCCTGCAACCCTAGCTGCTGCCTTCCCTGCAACCCTAGCTGCCTTCCCTGCAACCCTAGCTGCTGCCTTCCCTGCAACCCTAGCTGCTGCCTTCCATGCAACCCTAGCTGCTGCCTTCCCTGCAACCCTAGCTGCCTTCCCTGCAACCCTAGCTGCTGCCTTCCCTGCAACCCTAGCTGCTGCCTTCCCTGCATCCCTAGCTGCTGCCTTCCCTGCAACCCTAGCTGCCTTCCCTGCAACCCTAGCTGCTGCCTTCCCTGCATCCCTAGCTGCTGCCTTCCCTGCATCCCTAGCTGCCTTCCCTGCAACCCTAGCTGCTGCCTTCCCTGCAACCCTAGCTGCCTTCCCTGCAACCCTAGCTGCTGCCTTCCCTGCAACCCTAGCTGCCTTCCCTGCAACCCTAGCTGCCTTCCCTGCAACCCTAGCTGCTGCCTTCCCAGCAACCCTAGCTGCCTTCCCTGCAACCCTAGCTGCTGCCTTCCCTGCAACCCTAGCTGCTGCCTTCCCTGCATCCCTAGCTGCTGCCTTCCCTGCAACCCTAGCTGCCTTCCCTGCAACCCTAGCTGCCTTCCCTGCAACCCTAGCTGCTGCCTTCCCTGCAACCCTAGCTGCCTTCCCTGCAACCCTAGCTGCTGCCTTCCCTGCAACCCTAGCTGCTGCCTTCCCTGCAACCCTAGCTGCTGCCTTCCCTGCAACCCTAGCTGCCTTCCCTGCAATCCTAGCTGCTGCCTTCCCTGCAACCCTAGCTGCTGCCTTCCCTGCATCCCTAGCTGCTGCCTTCCCTGCAACCCTAGCTGCCTTCCCTGCAACCCTAGCTGCTGCCTTCCCTGCATCCCTAGCTGCCTTCCCTGCATCCCTAGCTGCCTTCCCTGCAACCCTAGCTGCCTTCCCTGCAACCCTAGCTGCCTTCCCTGCAACCCTAGCTGCCTTCCCTGCAACCCTAGCTGCCTTCCCTGCAACCCTAGCTGCCTTCCCTGCAACCCTAGCTGCTGCCTTCCCTGCAACCCTAGCTGCTGCCTTCCCTGCAACCCTAGCTGCTGCCTTCCCTGCATCCCTAGCTGCTGCCTTCCCTGCAACCCTAGCTGCCTTCCCTGCAACCCTAGCTGCCTTCCCTGCAACCCTAGCTGCTGCCTTCCCTGCAACCCTAGCTGCCTTCCCTGCAACCCTAGCTGCTGCCTTCCCTGCAACCCTAGCTGCTGCCTTCCCTGCAACCCTAGCTGCTGCCTTCCCTGCAACCCTAGCTGCTGCCTTCCCTGCAACCCTAGCTGCTGCCTTCCCTGCAACCCTAGCTGCTGCATTCCCTGCATCCCTAGCTGCTGCCTTCCCTGCATCCCTAGCTGCCTTCCCTGCAACCCTAGCTGCTGCCTTCCCTGCAACCCTAGCTGCCTTCCCTGCAACCCTAGCTGCTGCCTTCCCTGCAACCCTAGCTGCCTTCCCTGCATCCCTAGCTGCCTTCCCTGCATCCCTAGCTGCTGCCTTCCCTGCAACCCTAGCTGCCTTCCCTGCATCCCTAGCTGCCTTCCCTGCATCCCTAGCTGCTGCCTTCCCTGCAACCCTAGCTGCCTTCCCTGCAACCCTAGCTGCTGCCTTCCCTGCAACCCTAGCTGCTGCCTTCCCTGCATCCCTAGCTGCTGCCTTCCCTGCAACCCTAGCTGCCTTCCCTGCATCCCTAGCTGCTGCCTTCCCTGCAACCCTAGCTGCCTTCCCTGCAACCCTAGCTGCCTTCCCTGCAACCCTCGCTGCCTTCCCTGCAACCCTAGCTGCCTTCCCTGCAACCCTAGCTGCCTTCCCTGCAACCCTAGCTGCCTTCCCTGCAACCCTCGCTGCCTTCCCTGCAACCCTCGCTGCCTTCCCTGCAACCCTCGCTGCCTTCCCTGCAACCCTAGCTGCCTTCCCTGCAACCCTAGCTGCCTTCCCTGCAACCCTCGCTGCCTTCCCTGCAACCCTAGCTGCCTTCCCTGCAACCCTAGCTGCCTTCCCTGCAACCCTAGCTGCCTTCCCTGCAACCCTAGCTGCCTTCCCTGCAACCCTAGCTGCCTTCCCTGCAACCCTAGCTGCCTTCCCTGCAACCCTAGCTGCCTTCCCTGCAACCCTAGCTGCCTTCCCTGCAACCCTAGCTGCCTTCCCTGCAACCCTAGCTGCCTTCCCTGCAACCCTAGCTGCCTTCCCTGCAACCCTAGCTGCCTTCCCTGCAACGTTAGCTGCCATCCATTAACTAGATGAGAATAATACGTGTTTTTTTTAAAGACAGACAGGTAGATATATATCGCCATTCTTGCCGATGTGACTGCTGACACAAGCAGCCCTCTATTTCACCATCACACACGCACACACACGCACACACACGCACACACACGCACACGCACGCACAAACACGCACACACACGCACACACACACGCACACGCACACGCACGCACACGCACACACACACGCACGCACACACACGCACACGCACGCACACACGCACACATCCCTGGTCACGGCCAATAGTCAAGTACTCTTCCACATGACCGTAGTCAGTCCCCCCCCTCCCCACATGTACGTGGTCACCCCCCCCTGACCTGGAGAGTGGAGGGGGGTGTGGGTGGGGGTCGTGCCCCCCTCCACTGCGCCCGTGCTCCAAAGATCAATAACAGAGGGTCGTGAACACATACTTTACTTATTGCCCTGATCCACCTCAAGGGGGCTTGTTTGTGTCTGCGGGGTGGGGGGTGGGGGGTCGTGGAGAGGGGTGGAGGATCGTGGTGAGGGATGGAGGGTCGTGGTGAGGGGTGGAGGGTCGTGGTGAGGGGTGGGGGGTCGTGGTGGGGGGTGGAGGGTCGTGGTGAGGGATGGAGGGTCGTGGTGAGGGGTGGAGGGTCGTGGTGAGGTGGTGGGGGTCGTGGCAGGGAGGCGTAGGGGGTCATGGGGGCAGAAGAGCCAAGCTTCGGGAGAGAGAGGGAGGCCAAATCTGGTGACCTATTTACCAGCAGAGTAGCTACCATGGTGAAGCCTGCTGCAGCGTGACGCTGGCTAGGGCGTCTGGCGAGGGACGGGGCGTGGGAGGACCTGATGGAACGGCGGGGGGATAGGTAGACATAGGGAGGATAGGGAAAGACGGGCTGTGAATAGGAGAGGTAGCTGACCCTTCTTGAGGTTATCTTGAGATGATTTCGGGGCTTTTTAGTGTCCCCGCGGCCCGGTCCTCGACCAGGCCTCCACCCCCAGGAAGCAGCCCGTGACAGCTGACTAACACCCAGGTACCTATTTTACTGCTAGGTAACAGCCCTGCATTAGGGCATTCGACTTTACATTTAATATTTGCTATGGACACTTATAGGTCATACTGATAATCTACCCCATTGTGGGTACGCCAAGTAGATGAAGTATGTGTGTGGGTAGATGAAGATCTTGCAGCCCGTCTGCACCTAATCTTGACACAAAATGTTGCAGACATCAACACCATGGCGTGCACAGTGCCCCGTGGATAAGATAGCACTGTGAGCCGAGACTTCTACGGGCTCACCATAGCCCGTGTTACTTGGAACTTTGTTACAGGTAACGAATCTATAACAGCTACAACAACAGCCGAGACTTGAATGCCTGATACCAGTGTAAACTAGGGTAAGGTGGGAAGAGGAATGACGCCTAAGGCACTGCAAAGTGGATTACCGGAAAGTAATAGAATTCCCATTTGGAGTCACGGGAAGAAATCATCGCAGGAAATGGATTATATAACAAATGCAAAGAAACAAAGAGTAGATTTATACTCTCAGCAAGACCTCAAAGTATAACAGCGATCAGTGACGCAACAAATGATAAGAAAGAGCGAGCAAAAATGGAGAAGATATATACAGAACAGAAGAGAGAAGAGCCACAACAACAACAGTGAACAGGTGGAAATAACAGTAAGACTGAGTGTATATGATGACTAAGAGAGTCTTACATCAGAAAAAGATAAACATCTGATCAGAGAAATGTCTCTAAATATAATGTTAGTAGCACACAAGACTGATGTCACTGTGACTGTGACATCAGTCACAGGGGTCGACATCAGAGAAGCCTTCACACATCCGGACACAGCAGCTCTCTTGGGCCCAACATACAACATATGTGGGACACAAACTTGAGTATAAAAGTCACGCATTGTAAACTTTACCTGAAAACCCGAGAGGCAATACTAGAAAATTTGCCAAGATATACACGACTGGTTCCGGACATAAGGGACCTGAGCTGCGAGGAAAGATTGCTGGAAGTAAATCTCACCACACTGGAAGAGAGGAATAATAGGAGAGCACATGACAGCGACATATATGATACACTAGGCAAACAAAGAAACATTGTTTAAAGCTGGGAAGGGAATCAGGTGGGGAGTAGAGATACAAATAACGAACATATTTCAGGAAGAATTACAGTGTAATAGTAGTTAATAAGTGAAGTCAACTTAATGCACAACTTGCATTGTAAATCTGATGAGCAAAATCTGGGAACCGAGTCATTATATTGAACTATGAACGTTCAGAAGGCGGGGCCAGGAGCTGACGTTCAACCCTGCAAGCACAGCTAGACGAGTACACACACACACACACACACAGATAATGACACACAATGAGCCACAGAGATATTAGAAAGAACTTTTTTAGTGTCAGAGTGGTTGACAAATGGAATGCATTAGGGGGTGATGTGGTGGAGGCTGACTCCATACACAGTTTCAAGTGTAGATATGACAGAGCCCGATAGGCTCAGGAATCTGTATACCTGTTGATTGACGGTTGAGAGGCGGGACCAAAGAGCCAGAGCTCAACCCCTGCAAACACAACTAGGTGAGTACAACTAGGTGAGTACACACACACACACACACACACACACACACACACACACACACACACACACACACACACACACACACACACACACACACGTGTGACAATGCCATTGTCCACACCCACCAAAGATAACATTTTATGCAGCTCCGCCTACTGGCCATTCATGCAACATCAAGGATGGGAAAAATCTTGAGAGCACTATCAATGGTTTATTAAACTTGTGAATCAACTCGTTTCATGAGCCGCCCCTAAAAATCATTTACTGATTAGTTATATTGCAAAAGGTAAACAGTTATTTCCACGGAATGACGTCGGAGGAAGCTTGCAAGGGGCTCAAAAACAGCACATTAGTTGCACTCCAACTCCACCACATACTCCACCACATACTCCACCACATACTCCGCCACATACTCCACCACATACTCCGCCACATACTCCACCACATACTCCGCCACATACTCCACCACATACTCCACCACATACTCCGCCACATACTCCGCCACATACTCCACCACATACTCCGCCACATACTCCACCACATACTCCACCACATACTCCGCCACATACTCCACCACATACTCCGCCACATACTCCACCACATACTCCACCACATACTCCGCCACATACTCCACCACATACTCCACCACATACTCCGCCACATACTCCACCACATACTCCACCACATACTCCGCCACATACTCCACCACATACTCCACCACATACTCCACCACATACTCCACCACATACTCCACCACATACTCCGCCACATACTCCACCACATACTCCACTGCAACATTATGGAGTCAATCTATTGTATTCAAAGAAAGCAACAGCAGCTAGGAGAAAAATCCGTGAGCATTTTTCCATACAGTATGACGTAGGTTAGGGAAAAAGACTCCCACTGTAGTGTGCAAGTATTTATGTATTATGGAAGTGATAACTAAGAATATAATGAATCTTCATTAGTATATCAGATCAACTACCAGTGCCTTTGGACTCCAGGGGGGGGGGGGGGGGGGGGGGGGGGGAAGGAGGGACACACACACACACACACACACACACACACACACAGTTGATCTCCAGTTGATTGACAGTTGAGAGGCGGGACCAAAGAGCCAAAGCTCAACCCCCGCAAGCACAATTAGGTGAGTACACACATACGGTATAAGAATTACCACAAGAAATTCTACTGAATGTACGTGGATCCTGCAGCCTCTCCGAGACACAAACCAGGATTTTACACACTTCCCCCCTTCCCTCCAAGCATCTCTACAGCACGCCAGCATAAAAGGATATGGCCATTCTATGATGAACCTTGTGTACTTCCTGAGGAAGTTGTCGTCGGAGAGGATGAAGAGTGAGGTGGGCCCCTTAACCCCCGGCTGTGGGGGCGGCCCCTTCTTGCCGCCCATGGCGCCGTAGATGGGCGGGCGCCCTAGCCGCCCCAAGCCCTCACCCGAGACGCCTGCCGATGCACGCGCCTCCGCCGCCGCTGCCAACCTGTCGGTGAAGAGAACACAGTTAGTTCACGCATGGATTAGGGTGCTTGGGTATTTACCTGGTACATGTGGCATGGGTCGCTCTCTCACAGGACTCCTGGGACACGGGACAGCAGAGACACGGGACAGGTGGAACATGGAACAGGAGAGACACGGGACAGGTGGGACAGGTGAGACACAATCAACAATTCACATAATGAGGTAATATATTGTGTAAACATTGCATTTTCCGAGTACACGCTAAGTACATGTATTATTAAGAACCTTTGTGTAACTATTGTGTGTTATGTGATGAGTTGTACTTGACGAGTGGAGAGTGTGGGTGGTGTGGCTCCACACCCTGACCACACCAAGTGTAGCAGGGATCTGACCTCGCGACTATATACACATCTCCTCAACAAGACTTCATAATATTGCGGTACTTCCACATTCTAGTACAACTGAGTTAGTACAACAAAGTACAACTGGGGAAGTACAAGTGAGTACACAGGAATCATTTACTAGTACAATATACTGGTCCAGGAAGAGAGAGAGAGAGAGAGAGAGAGAGAGAGAGAGAGAGAGAGAGAAAGAGAGAGAGAGAGAGAGAGAGAGAGAGAGAGAGAGAGAGAGAGAGAGAGAGAGAGAGAGAGAGAGAGAGAGAGAGAGAGAGAGAGAGAGAGAGAGAGAGAGAGAGAGAGAGAGAGAGACAGACAGACAGACAGACAGAGAGAGAGAGAGAGAGAGAGAGAGAGAGAGAGAGAGAGAGAGAGAGAGAGAGAGACAGACAGACAGACAGAGAGAGAGAGAGAGAGAGAGAGAGAGAGAGAGAGAGAGAGAGAGAGAGAGAGAGAGAGAGAGAGAGAGAGAGAGAGAGAGAGCGACCTCACGCTCATCTAAGTGCCCCCTCACACTCCCTCATTCATTCCCGGATACAACAAAGTGCCACATACCAACAGCAACCTACAAAGTGTCGCAGCATAGACACACTAAGGCCCCACACTCAAGCGCCAGGCTGCCACTGACACAACCACCAAGAAAGGACAGAGAAAGAAAACGAAAGAGTGAAGGAGAAACTATAAAACCCGCTCGCTGTACCCGCTTGCAAAGTCAACGGCATCAATGTCCCAGCAACATCGGCGGCGCCTATATCTGTGCAATATCTTGCCAAAATTTCCTGCTCGGAGACATCGAAGGAAAGAATGCGAAGGGGGAAGGGGGTAGAGGAGACCGGAGGAGGAGGAGGAGGAGAATGACGGCCCATAAACATCGGATCTGTCCGTTCTTTCTTGACCGGCGGCGGATTCATACCACACAAAATATGACCCATAAATGGCTGCGGAGCTTAGCACTGCATGGGGGGATATATTGGCGGTGGAATTATGACGCGCGGGGTCCGCCTCACCACTCACTCCGTCCTCATATATCTCTGGTAACTGTCAACCGTCTTGGGGAATTTGTTTCCAGTTCTGGGAAATCTATCCCAAGTCATGCGGAATTTGTCCCAAGTCCTGGGAAGTTTGCCTCACGTTCTGGGAAGTTTGCCTCAAGTTCTGGGAAACTTGTCCCACGGCCTGGGAAATTAGGCCCAAGTCCTGGGAAATTTGTCCCACGTCCTGGGAAATTTGCCCCACGTCCTGGGAAATTTGCCTCACGTCCTGGGAAATTTGCCCCACGTCCTGGGAAATTTGCCTCACGCCCTGGGAAATTTGCCTCACGCCCTGGAAAATTTGCCTCACGTCCTGGGAAATTTGCCCCAAGTCCTGGGAAATTTGTCCCAGTATGTGTACTTGTATCTCGTCTTGGAACATTTGCTACCATCCAAAGAACTATATCTTATCTTAGTGATTGTGTTTCGGTGCAAGTAACTACTTCATCCCGGTACATGTGACGCCCTAACGTTGTCTCCTGTGTCTGTATCCGTGGCCCCTTAACTAGGGGGGGCCCTGTCACCTGTCTCGGTATTATTTCACTTGTTTCTCTAGCTGTCTATATCACTCTCCAGATAGATGTCATAGAGTAATAGTCTCCCCTTATGCTAAACCCCCCCTCCCTCCTTATGGGGAAGGAGGGAGGGGGGGGGGGGGGTGCTGTGGGTCGAATGGGAGAGGGGGGTTGGTGGGGGTTGGTTGGAGGGGGGGGGGAGGGGAGGTTAGACGGAAATAGGGTGAAAATGTGTGTGAAACAGAGAGGAATGGGAGTGAGTGAGTGAGTGAGCGAGTGTGTATATACCCCTTGAAGGTCTTCTCACTCACTTTTCTAATATTTACACTACAAACAGTAGGGCTATTAGTATCAACAAAGTTTTCCTTTAATCAATACCATATATTGACAAGTCTTAAACTGTATAGTTCCTTTTGCGACTACAACAGACGTCCCTCTCATTTCCTGGTTCCTCACACTGCTTCTCTCTCTCCTTGCTCACCTTCCCTCACAATCTTTGCGTGAGGGTGTGTGTGTGTGTGTGTGTGTGTGTGTGTGTGTGTGTGTGTGTGTGTGTGTGTGTGTGTGTGTGTGTGTGTGTGTGTGTGTGTGTGTGTGTGTAATCAATGGACTAGCTATTTGAACAATGAGATGCCATTGTGCTCAGTTTCATTTAGCCTTCACTTCAACACTCAGGTCTCTGTACACACGCACCCGGGCTCCTGGGCTCCAGCCTCGAGTCCACATCTAGTCAAACACAAAACGAAGCTAGAAAAGGTTCAGATGTATGCCACCAGGCACGTCCCCGAGCTGAGAGGAATGAGCTACGAGGAAACATTACTGGAAATGAACCTCGCGACACTGGAAGGCAGAAGAGTTAAGGGAGACATGATCACCACCTATAAAATTCTCAAGAGGAATTGACAAGGTATATAAAGATAAACTGTTTAACACGGGCGGGACACGAACAAAGGGACACAGGTGGAAACTGAGTACCCAAATGAGCCACAGTTACGTTAGGAAAGAACTTTCTTAGTGTCAGAGTAGTTAACAGATGGAGTGCATTAGGCAATGAAATGCACTACAGTTTCAAATGCACATATGATAGAGCTTGAGAAGCTCAGGAATCTGTACACCAGTAGATTGACAGTTGAGAGGCGGGACCAAAGAGCCAGAGCTCAACCCCCGCAAGCACACCTAGGTGAGTACAGACTATATCCATAAAAGATAATTTCTGTCCAAAGTATGATACCAGACACCAGGGGTTAGCCTCACCCAACTTTCCAGGATGACACACGGGGTGTCTGGGAGTGTCATAGGCCAGTCCGGATCGGATTCAGTGCCTCGCGTGATTTTCATGAAGTCAATTCTAAAATCTGGGATGTGATTCCTGTAGTGATAATTAAAAAAAAAAATGTTAACAGAGCTCTTGTTAACCCCGGGGTTATGTCAGCTGCTGTGTTAACCCCGGGGTTATGTCAGCTGCTGTGTTAACCCCGGGGTTGTGTCAGCTGTCTTGTTAACCCCGGGGTTATGTCAGCTGCTGTGTTAACCCCGGGGTTATGTCAGCTGCTGTGTTAACCCCGGGGTTATGTCAGCTGCTGTGTTAACCCTGGGGTTATGTCAGCTGCTGTGTTAACCCCGGGGTTCTGTCAGCTGTCTTGTTAACCCCGGGGTTATGTCAGCTGCTGTGTTAACCCCGGGGTTATGTCAGCTGCTGTGTTAACCACGGGGTTGTGTCAGCTGTCTTGTTAACCCCGGGGTTATGTCAGCTGCTGTGTTAACCCCGGGGTTATGTCAGCTGCTGTGTTAACCCCGGGGTTGTGTCAGCTGTCTTGTTAACCCCGGGGTTATGTCAGCTGCTGTGTTAACCCCGGGGTTATGTCAGCTGCTGTGTTAACCACGGGGTTATGTCAGCTGCTGTGTTAACCACGGGGTTGTGTCAGCTGTCTTGTTAACCCCGGGGTTATGTCAGCTGCTGTTTAACCCCGGGGTTATGTCAGCTGCCGTGTTAACCCCGGGGTTGTGTCAGCTGCCGTGTTAACCCCGGGGTTGTGTCAGCTGCCGTGTTAACCCCGGGGTTATATCAGCTGCCGTGTTAACCCCGGGGTTGTGTCAGCTGCCGTGTTAACCCCGGGGTTATATCAGCTACTGTGCTAACCCCGAGGTTATGTCAGCTGAGAGCAAGAAGGGCGAGAGGGTGTGACACAGACCTCACGGCTGCCTCAACAGTACTAAACAACGTACCCGAGTCTGTTTAACTCCATCAAGGAAGCAGTACACATTTGATGACGTAGCCGAGAGCCATTCAACTGGTCATTCAATTAAGGCTGCCCATTCCTCCACTATAAGCAATTAACCCCACTGCCCGAAGGTTTCTTTTATAGCACAGAGCTTATGGCCAAATGTTTAACGAAAAACACTACACACTGAGAAGTGTTGTCTATAATAGACACCATCAGGGGCCTCGTAGCCTGGTGGATAGCGCGCAGGACTCGTAATTCTGTGGCGCGGGTTCGATTCCCGCACGAGGCAGAAACAAATGGGCAAAGTGTCTTTCACCCTGAATGCCCCTGTTACCTAGCAGTAAATAGGTACCTGGGTGTTAGTCAGCTGTCACGGGCTGCTTCCTGGGGGTGGAGGCCTGGTCGAGGACCGGGCCGCAGGGACACTAATGCCCCGAAATCATCTCAAGATAACCTCAAGATCAGGGATAAAGTTATCACAACACCGTTATCCCAGTCATCGTCTGAGATGCCCAAGTCATTATCCCAGACAATTTAACCACGGATAGAGAGTAGAGTATAGCATATATTATGTATTCGTTCCTAATCCCTTCCCTTGAGGGCATCTCGTCCCTGTGGACACATTGGGTTAAAACGACGGCCGTCTCCCGAAGACGTATCCATCAATTTTAACGTTACTGTGTGTTAAAAATAAAGGTTTGTTCTCGTATATAAATTAATATTGTTATTCATTAACGTTCTATGTATAGTTATACATAGGTTAGGTTAAGTGTTTGCGTTCTGTTGGAGATTATTTGTATTTGTAGTACGTGGGTGAAGCATTTACTTAGTTGCGATTCGCAACCCATCCTCGACTCAAGTCCATTGCATCCAGCGGTCGACCCCACAGACGCATTCATTAATTTTAACTTGCTGTTCATTCAAAACGGGAATTTTCTCAAGTATAAATTAATATTATAATATATTAGCATATTGTGTATATATAGGCATAGGATAGGTTAGGTTAGGTGTTTAGGTTCTGTTGGCGATTACTTGTATTTGTAGTACGTGGGTGAAGCATTTACTTAGTTGCGATTCGAACAAAATTCGTCAGTGATGCACTTGTTCCGGAAGTGTTCAAACGAAATCAGTTGTGAGTCGTGTGTAAACCGTTTTTTATTCATAAACAGGGGGTTTGGCGGGCGCATGGAATCACTTTTGGGTCTTCGTTTGGAGGACGGGCTGTTGGAGGACGGGCCGGATTCGAGCAGAGGTCGTCAGCGAAGCACTGAACGAGAAATGTTCGAACGTCTTCAGTTGGGATTCGTGTGTTAATCGGTCTTCATATATAAACACGAGGTTTGGTGGCTTGATTGACGAGCATTTGGTCTTTCTTGATGAGACCGGACAGCCGAAGGACAGGCGGAGATTCAGACACCCCAAACTTGAGGTCTGCAGATGAGAGAAGTCCTCGACTCAGAACCGATGATCCCGTGTTCGAACTCCGAGTGGGGGTATAGATGGTTACGCACTTTTCATTTCACTGGACCCCCTCCTCAGTTGACCTAGAAGGAAATAGGTGCCCAAGAGTTAAGCAACTGTTCTGGGTTGCAACCTAGTAAAGGGCACTTAGAAGTTGTCAGCATAGTGAACCTCGATAAGCTACACAGGAGTCTGGGACCCATCAGGTGAGGCCAGGACGGGGTCCAAGCTGCCTAGGA
>NC_091209.1:18296979-18334479 GCF_040958095.1 Procambarus clarkii
ATCAACGCCAAAGAGCAGTAGGGAACACTGGGACACGTATAGACACAGACCTCAGAGATTACATAGCCCCTGACCTAACAAAAATATTCTTAACGATATCATAATCACTTCTACCCAAATTGATATCACAGAAGACGGCTATCGTGCTTGTTATCCTGGGAGAAAATTTGTGTAAATTATAATTGTCAGAAGACATTCTTTTTCCCGTGAGATCTGGGCCTCCGAGTAAGCAACCTAGGAGAGTCAACCTGAGGGATTGAGGTTGACCTTTCCACCACACACACCACGCAGGGAGCCGGTCGGCAGAGCGGACAGCACACTGGACTTGTGATCCTGTTGTCCCGGGTTCGATCCCAGGCGCCGGCAAGAAACAATGGGCAAAGTTTCTTTCACCCTATGCCCCTGTTACCTAGCAGTAAAATAGGTACCTGGGTGATAGTCAGCAGTCACGGGCTGCTTCCTGGGGGTGGAGGCCTGGTCGAGGACCGGGCCGCGGGGACACTAAAGCCCCGAAATCATCTCAAGATAACCTAAAGATAACACCTGCTGGTGACGCCTCGAGGCCTGATGGAGTGCCAAACCTCTCACTATTAAAGCCGATCGTCGTAGCACCGGCTTGATGCTTTCTCCTGATATTTACCTTACCTCTACCGGGAAAGTATTAAAATATCAAACAATATCAATCACTACTTCCTACTTCCTCAACCACGTGGGAAGAATCAATGTAAATAAAGCTTTTGATTACAGTAAGTTGAAGCCTTTACATCCATGTTCTGAATTACCCAGTGTGATATGACTTGTAATCTGTTGCTACTGATCCTGGAGCACACTTCTTGTGGCTGCGGCAGTCGACACACTCCTTCCTTCAGGTCGAACTGGAAGGCAAGATCCAGCAAAACTCGAGCTCTGTAAATTATTGTGCCTGGTGCAAGATATGCTGCCCGAGTTGTGTCTTCGACAGATGGGTGGACAGCCCTTCGGATTCGTAGTCCTGAGGTTGCGGGTTCGATCCCCGGTGGAGGCGGAGACAAATGGGCAAAATGTTTCTTTCGCCCTGATGATCCTGTTAGCTAGCAGTAAATAGGTACCTGGGAGTTAGATAGCTGCTACGGGCTGCTTCCTGGGGGTGTGTAACAAAAAGGAGGCCTGGTCGAGGACCGGGCCGCGGGGACGCTAAGCCCTATAATCATCTCAAGATAACCTCAAGAAGATAACACAGCATCAACAGCATGCGAACTACCAAAAATCACCATTTACCAACCCAGAGAAGGAGGAGGTTAATAGCCCTGTGCCCGAGGTGTGTGGGGACACATCCTGGAGTATGCCGCTCCTGCCTGGAACCCTAACTTTAAATTGCATAAAAGAAATAAGAAAATGTCATAATGTATGCAACGAGACCTGTACCAGAAGAGAGAAGACTGAACAACGAGGAAAGGCTATGGCACCTGAGTCTTGCCGCATCAAGGAGACATGATAACGACGTGTAGGATCCTGAAGGGGCATCAATAAAGTTGATAAAGAAGACACTTTCATGCAGAACAGATCAAGAAGCAGGAATCAAATCTTGAGACGCAGAGTCACACGAATGTTAGAAATTGTTTTTGCAAGAGTTGAGAACAATTGGAGATTACAAGAGGCAGGAAGTTTACGTGTCACTTTATCAGTCAGCGACAGCTGGTATGGCCAAGCTCAGGACCCTTCATGAGCTTCCTAAGTGTACAGGAAGTATATTTACACTTTCTACCAGATGGTAGAATATGGTAGGATATGGTAGACGCAAGAGTCTGAGGTATGTCATATATTCTATGTGATATATTCTCCGGGGTTATACAGTGCAAGCATAAGATGATGGTTGACATCCCCAGTTGACATCTACCGTCCACTTGTCATGGACGGTAGAGCGACGGTCTCGCTTCTTGCGGGTCGGCGTCCAATTGGTTAGGCACCATTCCTTACCCCCGTCCCATCCCAAATCCTGACTCCTTCCCAGTGCAATATAGCCATCATGGCTGAGCACT
This sequence comes from Procambarus clarkii, assembly GCF_040958095.1. NCBI lineage: Eukaryota > Metazoa > Arthropoda > Malacostraca > Decapoda > Cambaridae > Procambarus > Procambarus clarkii. Next base: position 18,298,998 of record NC_091209.1, read on the forward strand.
CTTCATAATTTTCTTATCCTACCTCCCCCAGGGGTGATAATCAACACCCCTTGGTGATTGTAGGCCCCCAGTGTGATGGTAGGCTCCCCAGTGTGATGGTAGTCTCCCCCAGCGTGAAGATAGGCTCCCCCACGAACCCTGACTGCTACCCTGGCCTGGAGAGAGGCCAGATACCCCTACCATTCTGTGACCTGGTGGGATAATAGTTCAGCCCCCAGGGTAAGGCCCCAGGGTACGTCTGGCCAGGGAGGCGGCGGGGTAATTAAGAGTCGTTAATCAGCTCTCTCACTGACAAAACATGTCCATATTTCTCCCACCGTTAGTAGCCAAGCAGACGCACCAACAACGCAGGTAACGGGGCAGCGCCACCAGCAGCAACAGCTGCAGGGAAGGTAGCAGTAGCAGTAGCAGCAACAGCAGCAGCAGCAGCAACAGTAACAGGGAAGGTAGCAGCAGCAGCAACAGCTGCAGGGAAGGTAGCAGCAGCAGCAGCAGCAGCAGCAGGGAAGGTAGCAGTAGCAGCAGCAGTAGCAGCAGCAGCATAAACACCAAATTAGGAGAGTAGTAGAAGGAGAAACAGAAGCGGTACAGACCTACACTCCCCGCCGGCTGGAAGCTAGGCAATAACTCTTGACCTTTAGGGCTCTTCCCCGCCTCTCTCTCTCCTCCTCCTCCTCCTCCCACTGCCCTTGGCATCAGATATGTTCGCTTTACAGCTTTTTCCCTCTGTCTGCACGCTGTCCACTCTCTCTCCGAGGGTGGGATGCACTCTACCGGCAGCGTGGGGGGAGGGGGGGATATAAACAACCGCCTCCATGGGCATTTTGAGGAGTGCAGACCATAAAATCAATTCATCTCTGGGGGCTAAAAATTTTCACTAAGGCAGCGAGTCTTGGGCGGTAGCTTCAGTGAGGTGGAACACGGTCGACTCTGGTGAAGGTCTTGTGTACCGCGGGCTCGGGCTCGGGCTCTCTCTCTCTCTCTCTCTCTCTCTCTCTCTCTCTCTCTCTCTCTCTCTCTCTCTCTCTCTCTCTCTCTCTCTCTCTCTCTCTCTCTCTCTCTCTCTCTTTCTACCCCCTTCCCTGTCTCCCTCGTCTCGTCTTCTCGCAAACTTGTTTCATTGATCAACGTTTTCCCAGACACTTTGGTGCTCCACACCCTGTGGAGCGGGGGTACTATACATGCTCCACACCCTGTACACAGCCACAAACAATGTAATCCAAGGATAACTTCTACACCACTAAGATAACACAGCATACTACTTTTCACATTATGTTGTGTTAATAATAACCTCAGATACGCCCCCTATTTACACCATTACCATAATCCCCACCATCCAATTATCTAAAGACTGCCGCCGGATTATCAAACTGAAATTTATATAAAGGCCAAAGTTGATTTTTTTGCGACACATAAATAGAAAACAAAAATTAACATATAATTTATTTCAACATTTTCTGTAATCAGCTATACATAGAAACAAAAAACAATATATTATTGACGTCTGAAATTTTGCTAAGCACTGGCAAATTACTTTTCGTTTTGAAACCGTTTAGGCACATTAAACAAGCCAATTTGGTACACCGAAAACTGCTCATATTGTTGCTAGGTCACATATCACGTCAGGTCAATACCTCCGGAATATCATATTTCTCCTCTACTGAGAAAATGGACACTTTAATATGGAAGATGTGCGGTGTTAGGCTCCTTGAGGTTACCTTGAGGTCATTCCGGGGCTTAGCGACCCCGCGGCCCGGTCGTCGAGGCTCAGTTGAGACAGCGACACGGTATTTCTAGTTACTATTGTTTTATGAGGCAGTTCGCGTGAGTGTGTGTAATAACATTTAATTCCTTTGGATGACTGTAGAGTGGTGTTTCGGGGAGAGTTAAAAGTCTCAGTCGGGTACCAGTTAGGTATCTCTGATACCCTTATTGTGAGCATCCATGGCCTTTCTGGTACGACATCCGTCTCGTGTTCTTCACATCAGGGTTCGAAAATCTCATGATCAAAGTAGATGAACTGTTTGTTTTTATGATATTCATATGTTACGGTATCGACACCATCGTCGGGGCGTGGAGTGGCAATTTCAGCGCCATCTATGGGTTTGCGTCTACAATCCCTCTAATATTGAGGGCTACGTAGACAACGCCATCTGTGAGTGGTGGCCTGGTATCATCGAATGGCTCTAGTTTCCCGCCTTAGTCAGAAAGAGAGGTCGATGTGGCTCTGATGGGTGGCGTTTCACGATCAGCGCCATCTAGGTTGTTGCTACGAGCATAATATCAACTCCCGGTGAACGAGTGTTACCTCCTAGTTTCCCCAGTGTCCTGTCCATCTAATTAATGACATTTTATGTCCACAGAAGTGACAAGTGGAGGCGGTTGTACTGAGGAAGGCCGTTTCCCTTGGGCAGTCCACGAACCCTTAGCTTGGTCCTGCAAGAAGACTAAGTAGCCGCCGTCGATCTAAGCAGTGTGTGTGGTAGCTGCTAGTATATGCAGTGTTGGTGAAGGTCGGCGTGCCCGGGATTGGCTAGCAAGGGTTACGGAAGACAGTGATGTGCCTATCGTGAAGTGCTGCTAGCAAGCTGCTAGAGGCGTCTGCCAGGGGGGTTAGCTACCCCTGTATGAGTTGGTTTGTGACCCCTGACCGCATAAATAATAAATAAATAAATGTTTATTCAGGTAAAGTACATACAAGAGGTTGTACAAAAATTGATAGATTTATAGATAGAGCTAGTATATACAATGCCTAAAGCCACTATTACGCAAAGCGTTTCGGGCAGAGGCATGTTGATGAAGCTCTCTGCCAATGAGTATCTGGAGTGAAAGGTGGGGTGTAGGCACATCGTGATACTGTGTGGGTGGACTGGCCCATGTGGAAAGGTAAACTAGTCAGTGTTCGCCAGTACACGTGGGTAAGATACTGGGAATGTAGAATCACTAGAGTTGATGAACACTGCTAAAGTATTTGTGTCCTGCGTGAAAGAGACGCTATTGTACGTAAGTGTAAATATACTTTAATATATTGGTAAAGGGCATTTATTACTTATTCATTGCAGTACAAGTTGATATAGCCAGTTCTTGAAAGCCTGCTACCGACTTGGGGTCGGATTATTTGAGAATAATGACTCTCATGTATATGTAGAGCTGAACACTGTCAACATAAATATTGCACGTCTAATAGTCTATGGAAACTTGTTTCGGCCGAGTCACTTGGTACTCTGTACACGCCCGGCAGACTTTATGAAATGTTCCAACTTTAATGATTAGATATCAATAACTTGAATTAAGTTGTACAGTCTTTGAATGATGATAACTGCAACAGTCCACCCCCCTGCCCTGCCCTTCAACCATCAACACAATAAAGGGTCTTTGACAATTCCCATCAATTCATCAGGGATTTTGAGGTCATCAACACGAGATATATATACAGTTTACACCCGGGGCATGCATACTACATGTATACCAACTCCACGGTCAGTCTCTTTCACGTTTCACTGTACTTACACTCATTAGCAACTACACCCGTCTGATTCTGTTTCACAAATACAATTTTGTGTTGAACTCAAATCGGTTTAACAAGGTTTACTGATCGAGACATTGTCATTATCAAGGTAACAAGAGAGACAGACACAGAGAGTGAGAGAAGATTAGAGAGAAAGAGGTTGGTGGGAAAGGGTTGTGGTGGGTATGTGGGCCTGCGGGCCGCTCCAAGTAACAGCCTGGTGGACCAAACTCTCACTAGTCAAGCCTGGCCTCGGGCCGGGCTTAGGGACTAGAACTCCCAGAACCCCATCAACCAGGTATCAACCAGGTAGAGAAATAGAAGTGTGATACTACTAGATAAAAAGAGAAATAGATAAATAATATGCAAAATAACTCCCCCTCCCCCATACTCTCCCTCCCCCCTGCCCACCTGGAGGAGGGCCGACGTGCTGGAGGGTGAGGCAGTAGCAGAAATATAATCAATGTTCGATATAGACAAGGAGGATGGTGGAGACTTTCACCACTGACATCACCTCACTATCCCGCCCATCACTAGTGGTGATGGTGAGGGTGGAATGAGAGGCAACAGTGTCCTCCCAGGAGCTTCCAGTGCGGAGGTGACATCTCCCATGACATCCCACAGGACTACACAAGGGGGAGAGGTGTCCTAAGGCATCCCAGTCAGAGGAGAGGTAGGCCGAGTACCAGTCAACCCAAGCACCTCACCAAGTAGCAATGGAAGTAACAGTAACAGTAGCAGCAGCAGTAGCAACGGCAGCAGCACCCAGAGACTTTACCTTCCCGCCCTTCGTCCTCATTCGCCGCCAAAATAGCAATCTAGACATTTTACCGTCAGTGAACCATCGGCATGACATAATCCGCTCCATTTTTGTTTCATGCGCCAGGATTCATGCAGGTATTGGAGCTCCAGGCCCTGGGGATTCTTGCAGGTATTGGGGCTCCAGGCCCTGGGGATTCATGCAGGTATTGGGGCTTAAGGCCCTGGGGATTCTTGCAGGTATTGGGGCTCCAGGCCCTGGGGATTCATGCAGGTATTGGGGCTCCAGACCCTGGGGATTCATGCAGGTATTGGAGCTCCAGGCCCTGGGGATTCATGCAGGTATTGGAGCTCCAGACCCTGGGGATTCTTGCAGGTATTGGGGCTCCAGGCCCTGGGGATTCTTGCAGGTATTGGAGCTACAGGCCCTGGGGATTCATGCAGGTATTGGGGCTCCAGACCCTGGGGATTCTTGCAGGTATTGGGGCTTCAGGCCCTGGGGATTCTTGCAGGTATTGGGGCTCCAGGCCCTGGGGATTCATGCAGGTATTGGGGCTCCAGGCCCTGGGGATTCTTGCAGGTATTGGGGCTTAAGGCCCTGGGGATTCTTGCAGGTATTGGGGCTCCAGGCCCTGGGGATTCTTGCAGGTATTGGAGCTCCAGGCCCTGGGGATTCATGCAGGTATTGGAGCTCCAGACCCTGGGGATTCTTGCAGGTATTGGAGCTCCAGGCCCTGGGGATTCTTGCAGGTATTGGGGCTCCAGGCCCTGGGGATTCATGCAGGTATTGGGGCTCCAGACCCTGGGGATTCATGCAGGTATTGGAGCTCCAGGCCCTGGGGATTCATGCAGGTATTGGAGCTCCAGACCCTGGGGATTCTTGCAGGTATTGGGGCTCCAGGCCCTGGGGATTCATGCAGGTATTGGAGCTCCAGACCCTGGGGATTCTTGCAGGTATTGGGGCTCCAGGCCCTGGGGATTCATGCAGGTATTGGAGCTCCAGACCCTGGGGATTCTTGCAGGTATTGGAGCTCCAGGCCCTGGGGATTCTTGCAGGTATTGGGGCTCCAGGCCCTGGGGATTCATGCAGGTATTGGGGCTCCAGACCCTGGGGATTCATGCAGGTATTGGAGCTCCAGGCCCTGGGGATTCTTGCAGGTATTGGAGCTCCAGGCCCTGGGGATTCTTGCAGGTATTGGGGCTCCAGGCCCTGGGGATTCTTGCAGGTATTGGGGCTCCAGGCCCTGGGGATTCTTGCAGGTATTGGGGCTCCAGGCCCTGGGGATTCATGCAGGTATTGGAGCTCCAGGCCCTGGGGATTCTTGCAGGTATTGGGGCTCCAGGCCCTGGGGATTCATGCAGGTATTGGGGCTTCAGGCCCTGGGGATTCATGCAGGTATTGGAGCTCCAGGCCCTGGGGATTCTTGCAGGTATTGGAGCTCCAGGCCCTGGGGATTCTTGCAGGTATTGGAGCTCCAGGCCCTGGGGATTCTTGCAGGTATTGGGGCTCCAGGCCCTGGGGATTCTTGCAGGTATTGGGGCTCCAGGCCCTGGGGATTCTTGCAGGTATTGGGGCTCCAGGCCCTGGGGATTCATGCAGGTATTGGAGCTCCAGGCCCTGGGGATTCTTGCAGGTATTGGGGCTCCAGGCCCTGGGGATTCATGCAGGTATTGGGGCTTCAGGCCCTGGAGATTCATGCAGGTATTGGAGCTCCAGGCCCTGGGGATTCATGCAGGTATTGGAGCTCCAGGCCCTGGGGATTCTTGCAGGTATTGGGGCTCCAGGCCCTGGGGATTCATGCAGGTATTGGGGCTTCAGGCCCTGGGGATTCATGCAGGTATTGGAGCTCCAGACCCTGGGGATTCATGCAGGTATTGGGGCTCCAGGCCCTGGGGATTCATGCAGGTATTGGAGCTCCAGACCCTGGGGATTCATGCAGGTATTGGGGCTCCAGGCCCTGGGGATTCTTGCAGGTATTGGAGCTCCAGACCCTGGGGATTCATGCAGGTATTGGGGCTCCAGGCCCTGGGGATTCTGTGTGCCTGCCTGTATGTCTATCTCTCTCTGGTTATGAGTGGAGGAATGTGTACGTCTTTGCTTGTATGTCTATCAGTCTTTGTTGCTGCTTATTGTAGTGTGTCGCCGCGCGCCTGGTGGTCCGTGGACGGCCGCAGGAAGGAACTACCTTTCCCAATGTTCTCCAACGAGGCCACTATGCACATTGGGTCGCCTCTCTCTCTTGATCCCGCCAAAAGCCGCCCAATCTCCTCTTGTTTATCGTATTTCTATATTCTTTTTCCAGCGTAACCTTCTCTTCTTAGTCTCACTTCTACTTCTCTCACTTCTCGTATTCCTTTGCCATCCCCGCCGCTTCCGCTAAGAGAAATTCCGCTAGCCTAGTTCTTCAGTTCCCTTCGTCCTGTTTATTCTCTCCCACGGCCTGTTCCTTTGATCATACCCCGCCATCGTTCTTATCCGTTTCCCACATCCTTTCTTTAACTTATTTGTCTCCTCCTTTTCCATTCTTCTATCCTGCTGTCTCTCCTAACCCATGCGTTGGGTTATCCCTATTCCCCCTCGTCCGCCGGACCACTTTCCATCCCATCTAAGCCCTTCTTACTTCGCAGAGTGGAGAAATCTTGTCGACAAAAGAATTTTTTGTGGTCTCCAAGCCAGCAATGGTTCCTCGGACCCTCCCACACGCCATGGCCAACTGTGGGCTGAGGGAGAAGGGACAGAGAGTTGATGAGGAGTTGGAGGGAGATCGTGTTCAGGGGAGAATAATTAGGGGAGGAAATGTAAGGGGAAAGACTTGAAGAAATCTAAGGGGAAAGACTTGAAGAAATCTAAGGGGAAAGACTTGAAGAAATCTAAGGGGAAAGACTCCGAGCTGTGCGCGCGAAGAAGAGAATACTGGAGACTGAATAGAGTGGTAATCGGTAAGGGGTTATAGACCCTGGAAGCCGTGGTGGGGGTGGGGATGGTGTTGGGGTGGGGGTGGTGATGGGGTGGGGGTGGTGATGGGGTGGGGGTGGTGATGGTGTTGGGGTGGTGATGGGGTGGGGTGAGAGAGAGCAGGGAGGGAGGGCCAGAGTGCGCCAAAACGCGCCCGCAAGGTTATGTGAACCAATGAAATTTCCGGTCTCTAGTTGCTGGTGGCGCCACCTCTCGCTGATGGCGCCACCTGTCGTGTGTCAGAAGCGACGCGCGAGAAAAAAAACAAAGGAAAGAAAAGAGGTTTCTGGTCTTGACACGAAGACCAGCCTCTACATCTTTCCTCCTTCACTCTCCTCTTCCTCCATCTTTACTCACTTTTCCCTCCTATTCCCTCATGACTCATACTTCTCAGCGTCAATGGGTAAAACTTTTAACGACATAGAATGGAACAGTAACACAATCTATTTACCCTTTCTCTCCCTCATTTATCCCCACTTTCCTGTTTACCTTCCCCCTTCCCGTCTCCCATTCCTTCTCGTCTTCCTCTCTCCCTTTTTCTGATTCCACTATCAGAACTTCCGTCTCCCTCCACCTCCTGTTTATCTCTGGGCCAACTTGAGAGAACAATGTCTTGACAGCTCTGGCACTGGTGGCATGGCACCTTCCCTGGCACTGGTGGCATGGCACCTTCCCTGGCACTGGTGGTATGACACCTCTGGCACTGGTGGCATGACACCTTCCCTGGCACTGATAGCATGACACCTTCCCTGGCACTGATAGCATGACACCTGGCACTGATAGCATGACACCTTCCCTGGCACTGATAGCATGACACCTTCCCTGGCACTGATAGCATGACACCTGGCACTGATAGCATGACACCTTCCCTGGCACTGATAGCATGACACCTGGCACTGATAGTATGACACCTTCTCTGGCACTGATAGCATGACACCTTCCCTGGCACTGATAGCATGACACCTGGCACTGATAGCATGACACCTGGCACTGATAGCATGACACCTGGCACTGATAGCATGACACCTTCCCTGGCACTGATAGCATGACACCTTCCCTGGCACTGATAGCATGACACCTGGCACTGATAGCATGACACCTTCCCTGGCACTGATAGCATGACACCTCATCAGCATTAAGAGTATCTATATCTACAAAAGATAACGTGTTCCTGTCCGAGAATGGAGGCCAGCCGTTTGGGGCAAGACACCAAACTTTCACACATAACCCATGTGGGGTATGGGAGTGTCATAGGCCAGTAGCGATCGGCACCAGTGCCAGTACACTAAGAAATGTCGGCATCTAGCCAAATCGTTCCCCGCCCCCCCCCCCCCCCGCTTCCTGCACGAATTTCACGATATTATGTCTGAAATATTGGTTGTGTTGTCCATAGAATTATTTAAATTCACTCAAATTCACAACTTAAAACATAGGGGGGGGGGGCATGTGTGTTTGTCAGGCCATTCGGGGTCGGCCCAAGTGCCATATTTTAAGAAATATTGGCATCTATAGCCTCCCCCTTCCCTTTCGATTTTAATGAAATGTGAAATAAAATCAGGGACAGCGTTTTCCGGAATTCCAAGCTTACTCCCGCCACTTAAGCACACCTGATTTTTTACTGCTGACTCGAAAGCAATTAACGTGAGTTAAAGTATTACTTTTTGAGAGAGAGTGAGGTGAGATTTGGGAGTGGAGAGTGTTGGAGAAGTGTGGAGAGGGGGGAAAGAAGTGAGAGGGGGAGGGAAGGCTGGGAGAGAGTTTTTTTTATATGTGTGCGTGTGTGTGTGTGTGTGTGTGTGTGTGTGTGTGTGTGTGTGTGTGTGTGCGTGTGTGTGTGTGTGTGCGTGTGTGTGTGTGTGTGTGTGTGCGTGTGTGTGTGTGTGTGCGTGTGTGTGTGTGTGCGTGTGTGTGTGTGTGTGTGTGTGTGTGTGTGTGTGTGTGTGTGTGTAGATAAATATTTGCGAATTTCTAACATTTGTAACACAATCCTCTACCAAAAAATTTAAATATAAAACATGCTCTTATTTTGAACATCATAATACTTCCCGAAATGAAGTGTGCCGCCAGGGAATGGTGCATACAGAGCTCTCACCTGTGCACAGTACCTCACCTGTGCACAGTACCTCACCTGTGCACAGTACCTCACCTGTGCACAGTACCTCACCTGTGCACAGTACCTCACCTGTGCGCTGTACCTCACCTGTGCACAGCCCCCTCATCTGACACCTGTCACCTGCCATTGGTACTCACCTGTGAAAGAGAAATAACAGAATTAAGAATATTCTCGTGGCCAGAGACGTTGCCTGACCAGCCAAAATCTGTACTTTAGTCCTCAATATTGTCCAGGATAAAAGTAAGCTCTCGGTGTATATATACACAGAGACGTGACATACACATCTTGGTGTATATACAGAGATGTGACATACACATCTTGGTGTATATACAGAGATGTGACATACACATCTTGGAGTATATACAGAGACGTGACATACACATCTTGGAGTATATACAGAGACGTGACATACACATCTTGGAGTATATACAGAGACGTGACATACACATCTTGGAGTATATACAGAGACGTGACATACACATCTTGGTGTATATACAGAGACGTGACATACACATCTTGGTGTATATACAGAGATGTGACATACACATCTTGGTGTATATACAGAGATGTGACATACACATCTTGGTGTATATACAGAGATGTGACATACACATCTTGGAGTATATACAGAGACGTGACATACACATCTTGGAGTATATACAGAGACGTGACATACACATCTTGGAGTATATACAGAGACGTGACATACACATCTTGGAGTATATACAGAGACGTGACATACACATCTTGGAGTATATACAGAGACGTGACATACACATCTTGGAGTATATACAGAGATGTGACATACACATCTTGGTGTATATACAGAGATGTGACATACACATCTTGGTGTATATACAGAGATGTGACATACACATCTTGGTGTATATACAGAGATGTGACATACACATCTTGGTGTATATACAGAGACGTGACATACACATCTTGGTGTATATACAGAGACGTGACATACACATCTTGGTGTATATACAGAGACGTGACATACACATCTTGGAGTATATACAGAGACGTGACATACACATCTTGGAGTATATACAGAGACGTGACATACACATCTTGGAGTATACACAGAGACGTGACATACACATCTTGGAGTATATACAGAGACGTGACATACACATCTTGGAGTATATAGAGACGTGACATACACATCTTGGAGTATACACAGAGACGTGACATACACATCTTGGAGTATATACAGAGACGTGACATACACATCTTGGAGTATATACAGAGACGTGACATACACATCTTGGAGTATATACAGAGACGTGACATACACATCTTGGTGTATATACAGAGACGTGACATGCACATCTTGGAGTATATATACATAGACGTGACATACACATACCGATATATATACGCTTACATAGAACAGTTTACGACACGTGTTGACATACTGCTTGCTTGAAGCTTCAAAGCAATAATGATTTTGTTTCTATTTTTGAGAAAGCTTGTGTGTGTGTTTATATTATATATATAAATTGTTTACTACACTGCCGTGGGTGTAACACTGCATTCACCTGGGCACCAGGTGCCTCGAACGCCAGTCCTCTAACATGACACAGTCGCTCTATCAACTGCACAACTGGCCTAACCTTAAAAAGGGAAGGATCCCAAATTCCATTGGATACCAGTTAGTTGGTATCTGGTATCCAATGGACATTGGATACCAGATACCATTGGATACCATCTCCATACACAGTTTCAACATTTGAAACTGTGTATGGAGATCCACGAGTTGGGATCCCTTGGGATCCTTCCCAAGGGTTAAACATGGATTCACATGACACATAACCCACTTAACATGCAATAGAAACACCTATTACAAGCTTGCAATAGGAATAACCAAAGAGCCGTGTTGCAGAGTGGCCGGGCGAGGTGTGAAGTTGCACAAGTGACCGGTGTTGGCCTGGCCTGGCCTCGGCCTCGGCCAACTATTAGATTAAAGAGAAGGTGCAGCAACTGTAAGGCTTCAACACAAGCTCTGTATGCACCATTCCCCGACGGTACACCTCATTTCAGGAAGTATTATGATGTTAAAAATAAGAGTATGTTTTATATTTAATGTATTTGGTAGGAGATTGCATTAAAAATGTTAGAAAGTCGCAAATATTTATCAACGGTAACATTAACTGCTAATTCGCCCACACACACACACACACAGGCCAACACCGTCAGTAGTTTCAAAGCGTTATATGACAAAGAGTGCTGGGAAGACGGGACACCACGAGCGTAGCTCTCATCCTGTAACTACACTTAGGTAATTACACTACACACACACACACACACACACACACACACACACACACACACACACACAGGGGACACAGGTGGAAACTGAGTGCCCAAATGAGCCACAGAGATATTAGAAAGAACTTTTTTAGTGTCAGAGTGGTTGACAAATGGAATGCATTAGGGGGTGATGTGGTGGAGGCTGACTCCATACACAGTTTCAAATGTAGACATGACAGAGCCCAATAGGCTCAGGAATCTGTACACCTGTTGATTGACGGTTGAGAGGCGGGACCAAAGAGCCAGAGCTCAACCCCCGCAAACACAACTAGGTGAGTACACACACACACACACACACACACACACACACACACACACACACACACACACACACACATACAGCTAAATGAACCCCTTAATAAAGAAGAATGCTTCACTGAGGAGAGATTAGGAAACAGTTGTATACAAGAAATAAGCAAACACAGCAATTGTAAGTGTATATTACATATGACTGGGTGAACAGAGTCATCAGGTTATTACTTCTGTGTTGATAGAGCTGTTAAACGCTGAACACACCCGGTGAGGTGTGGGTGTGTGCTCAAACAACTTTAAGTTGTTTAAGCACACAATTGTGTTTACAAATATTTCAGACTTAACGAACAAGTAACATGACCCTTGTTACCTACACCTACACACAGGTGATAACACACCTGTGTTGAGTGAAGGTTGAGAGGCGGGACCAAAGATCCAGAGCTCAACCCCCGCAAGCACAATTAGGTGAGTACAAGGAACACTTCACCCACACACAGGTGACAACACACAAGGTTCACCTACACCTACACACAGGTGGTAACACACAAGGAACACTCCACCTACACACAAGTGATAACACACAAGGTTCACCTACACCTACACACAGGTGGTAACACAAGGAACACCTACACCTACACACAAGGAACACTACACCTACACACAGGTGATAACACACAAGGAACACCTACACCTACACACAGGTGATAACACAAGGAACACTACACCTACACACAGGTGGTAACACACAAGGAACACTTCACCTACACACAGGTGGTAACACACAAGGAACACCTACACCTACACACAGGTGATAACACACAAGGAACACTTCACCTACACACAGGTGGTAACACACAAGGAACACTTCACCTACACACAGGTGATAACACACAAGGAACACTTCACCTACACACAGGTGATAACACACTATCACCACGACCAGCAACACACCGCCAGCCTCCACCTACATGAAGGTAATTTCTATACGAAAAGTTTCACTGTGATAAGGAGATAAGCGACCAATATTCACCCTCGGGTAAACCAACAGTGTAATTCCCACTTTAACGACCCCAATTATCAGTCACGGTGCTCGGAGCATCCATCACAACCTCAGATCTCATTCCTTCTGCTCCACTTTTCATGCTCATTCTCCTGTCCACCTTTTCTCTCCTCCCTACCTCTATGTCCCCCCCCTTTCGAAACCCACCTTCAACACCCCCCTCGAATCCTCCCCTACCCTCATCCCCCTCCCCTACCCTTACCCACCTCCCCTACCCTCCGTGCATCGTATCTCCGAGAAGGTAAGTGACACATTAGCTGGAGATAGCTCTGTGCAACATGCAGTGTCCGGGCGTGTTAAGGTCAAAGGTCACTCTCTCTTACTCCACTTCCCACCTCATGTGTGTGTATGAAGGTCAAAGGTCATCCTCCAGCTCGTCTACATAGCCCCTGTGTGTGTATGGAGGTCAAAGGTCATCCTCCAGCTCGTCTACATAGCCCATGTGTGTGTATGACGGTCAAAGGTCATCCTCCAGCTCGTCTACATAGCCCATGTGTGTGTATGAAGGTCAAAGGTCACCCTCTTGGTACTATGCCCACGCTGTGTGTATAGAAATACCAAAGGTCGCGAGCTTCTCCTCCCACCAGGCGCTGACACACGCAGTTCACACAACATGTTAAAAGAGCAAGGTTCGAGTCCTGGTGTACCGCCCGCCAGATACCAAGCTCCAGATTTCAAGGATAAAGTAACGGCCACGAATTGGTACCCAGCACCAAGTCCGCAGAGTCCAGGGAGGACGAGTCGAGTTCTGACTCGAAGGGTTAAGTCCAGGAGGTAGGGACTGAACTCGGGCCGGAGGCGTTAGGCGAATCAAATCCAGGACAGGTTCGTCGAGTCCAGACTGGAGGCCCTTGAGTCCGGTCTGCAGGGGGGATTGAGTCCCTCGGTCTGCAGAGGGGATTGAGTCCCTCGGTCTGCAGAGGGGATTGAGTCCCTCGGTCTGCAGAGGGGATTGAGTCCCTCGGTCTGCAGAGGGGATTGAGTCCCTCGGTCTGCAGAGGGGATTGAGTCCAAGCTGGAGGAGTGGGTTGAGTCCAGACTGAAGGGGGCTAGAAACCAGGTCAGAGGACACCTAGTACAAGGCAGTGAAGTCCCAATTTAAGCTGATTACTCAGGTCAATCAATCAGGGTGAGGAGGCAGAGAAGGGGCCAACTCCCCTGTGCGCTCGCCCATCAGGTTAAGGAAGACACAAGTCGTGTCGGCTAATTTCTCTTGTAGATCCCTGCTACTGAAGGTCTCAACGTGACCAGACGGGTGAGTAGTTTGTCAAGAGGCCCACATGGCAGTTAGTCTAAATGAACGACCTTACACCGTCGTTAAATTCCTCGCAGTTTATCGTCCTTAAATATGAATGATTAATATTTGTTTTTTCGGTACTATCCCACACACAGTGACTATCCCACACACAGTGACTAGCCACACACAGTGACTATCCCACACACAGTGACTAGCCACACACAGTGACTATCCCACACACAGTGACTATCCCACACACAGTGACTATCCCACACACAGTGACTATCCCACACACAGTGACTAGCCCACACACAGTGACTATCCCACACACAGTGACTATCCCACACACAGTGACTAGCCATAAACACTACTCACACACAATGGTCAGATACAATCACCATCCATAAAGCTTACATCTTGAGGTTATCTTGAGATGATTTCGGGGCTTTTAGTGTCCCCGCGGCCCGGTCCTCGACCAGGCCTCCACCCCCAGGAAGCAGCCCGTGACAGCTGACTAACACCCAGGTACCTACTTTACTGCTAGGTAACAGGGCATGGTCATAATCACTGCCTGGACCCACAGTGAATATGCGAGAAACGACGACCATCAACAGTAACAAGTATCAACAGTGTCTGTGTGTACTGACTATCCGCCTCTCACAACAGGCTCACTGATCCACTCCAAGACTTTCAGCAATGATTTTCAATGAATTTCATCATAAAATAACTGCTGAACGTCATGGTATATTCACTGGAAAATACTTCCTAACATTCACCAAGTAAAAAAGGAACACTAAATATATATTACAACAAATCCTGGGACGCATGTGCTAATTTGGACTTTTTTTATTGTTGACAAGACGCGCTCAGCTGATGACTGTAAACACTGCACTCAACACGCGCTCAGCTGATGACTGTAAACACTGGGCTCAACACGCGCTCAGCTGATGACTGTAAACACTGCCCTCAACACGCGCTCAGCTGATGACTGTAAACACTGGGCTCAACACGCGCTCAGCTGATGACTGTAAACACTGCCCTCAACACGCGCTCAGCTGATGACTGTAAACACTGGGCTCAACACGCGCTCAGCTGATGACTGTAAACACTCCGGTCAACACGCGATCAGCTGATGACTGTAAACACTGCACTCAACACGTGACCAACTGATGACTGTAAACACTGCATTCGATCCGTGTATCTGATAAAATCTTAATCCGTCCTCATCATCAAACACCAAATGCTCGTTAATGCACCCGCCAAACCCTCTTCCTTGAATGAAAAACACTTTACACACGACTCACAACTTATGTATTTGTTTTTCGAGCAGTGCTTCGTTCACGTGCGCTACTCGAATCGCACTTCAATAACTGCTTCACTCACGTACTACAAACACCAATAATGGCCAACACCACTTAACCACCTAAGTTGGGCCTTACTACTGGGTACATTCTAGTATGAAAATAATATTACTTAATACATAGAGAGTAATCACACTAGAAGTATCAGTGAAAAAATACATAGGAGCTGTGAATATGAATATCTCACTATTACCTTTTATTTGAGAAAATACAAATTGTGAATACTCAGTGCGTTGGGTTTAGCCGCCGCTTTAACGAGCCTACCCTGAGGAGAGGTAGAAAGGTCATACTCTTCAGATGTCAAAGAATGTTTTCCTTGGACACAAACATATAAAACGGGGAAACATTTCGAAATTAGTGTAATTAAGAGGGCGCAGATGTGGCTACGAAGAGTCACATGTTATGCCAAGGTCTCCGGCGGTCAAGGCCGGCAATCAAGAGCTTCCCTTATTGACGTAGACGTGTGAAGCAGCAGCGATATTAACGTATTGATCTGTTTACCTTACACCTCGCTAAGCTCAGGCAGGAATATTGTAGTCAAATCCTTGGGCTATCTTGAGATCTTGAGGTTATCTTGAGATGATTTCGGGGCTTTAGTGTCCCCGCGGCCCGGTCCTCGACCAGGCCTCCACCCTTAGGAAGCAGTCCGTGACAGCTGACTAACACCCAGGTACCTATTTTACTGCTAGGTAACAGGGGCATAGGGTGAAAGAAACTCTGCCCATTGTTTCTCGCCGGCGCCCGGGATCGAACCCGGGACCACAGGATCACAAGTCCAGCGTGCTGTCCACTCGGCCGACCGGCTCCCTGGTGGGAACTACGACGATCCTAAAGCAAGAACACCTGAATGAACACGTAGGTCAGTAGACCAACTTATCCATGCCAAACAGGTCCCATTTACACTCCCAACTGTTATTGCCTCATGTGTCTACCCTATTTTGAAAACCTATCCAAGAAATTTGATTCAAGAGCACACATTAGGAGCTCATTTCACGCGTCAATGACTGGATTACCGAACCAGTTTCATCCTCCGTAGAGAACGCTTGTAACAACCCAAACCACGCATCGGAAATGAAATTGAAGTGACGACGTTTTGGTCGGTCCTGGATCGATTTTATACCCCTAATTCATGTCAATTACGAGGCGTAAGACAAACGAGTACACGATCACCTGCAGGTCCTCCAGGTGTGGGCCGAGGACCCATCTTCTCAAACTTCCTGTGCCTGGGACAAACATTACCAGGGACCTGGGCCCGACGCCAGAGTAAGGGAGGAGTGTGAATAATTGAGCGAAGAACAATATTGGTAAATGAAATAATTTTCCATCGGCGTTGAAGCATTAACACAAGTTTGTAAGGATGAAAGCGACTGCATGTTTCGTGTGATGAAAGATGTGAGAATGAGCAAAAGTTGTTGTGGAAGTTTAGAGTCTGTCATGGGTAGTGTAGCCAGATGGTAGATGGTACTATGGTACTGGGGGGTACTGGGGCATCAGTGGTCATGGTACTGGGGGTACTGGGGCACCAGTGGTCACGGTACTGGGGATACTGGGGCACCAGTGGTCATGGTACTGGGGGTACTGGGGCACCAGTGGTCACGGTACTGGGGGTACTGGGGCACCAGTGGTCACGGTACTGGGGGTACTGGGGCACCAGTGGTCACGGTACTGGGGGTACTGGGGCACCAGTGGTCACGGTACTGGGGGTACTGGGGCACCAGTGGTCACGGTACTGAGGGTACTGGGGCACCAGTGGTCATGGTACTGGGGGTACTGGGGCACCAGTGGTCACGGTACTGGGGGTACTGGGGCACCAGTGGTCATGGTACTGGGGGTACTGGGGCACCAGTGGTCACGGTACTGGGGGTACTGGGGCACCAGTGGTCACGGTACTGGGGGTACTGGGGCACCAGTGGTCACGGTACTGGGGGTACTGGGGCACCAGTGGTCATGGTACTGGGGGTACTGGGGCACCAGTGGTCACGGTACTGGGGGTACTGGGGCACCAGTGGTCATGGTACTGGGGGTACTGGGGCACCAGTGGTCATGGTACTGGGGGTACTGGGGCACCAGTGGTCACGGTACTGGGGCAGGAGTGGTCACGGTACTGGGGGGTACTGGGGCACCAGTGGTCACGGTACTGGGGCAGGAGTGGCCCCGGATACGACCCCCAGGTGTAAATGGTCGTAGAGGCAAACATATGTAGCAAAAATCATTCATTATTGATGATTAAATGAATAATTTTCCCAATCCAACAACACATCCAGCTGTGGGCATTATGCCCAGGACTTCAAAAAGATCTTGGTACATTTTCCTGTGCCCTGGGTACTTCGTGCCCCGTTTCTTCACAAACCATTGTTGACTAAGAGTTTTTAAGACCTTTATAAAACCCTGCCTTGCCTCCCTTCTCAAGGCCTTTACTGACTTTCCTTTCACCTTCTCTCAAAAGCCTTCAAAGACTTCCAAAGCCAAAATCAACATTTTTAAGCCAGAGTGAGGATCAGTAATCCTGCCCAGGCAGAGGCAAGCAACAGTTGGACAACTCCACAAGGGCCGTGATGAGGATTCGAACTTCCGTCTGCATGTAGTGTAGTGTAAGCAACAGTTATTCACACGATGGGTTTGCTGCATAGTGGACGCTCTCAACAGTGTCAGGGGGGGGGGAGATCTGGGTGTCTCTGTGGCCTCCTCTCTCCACACTACCTTACTCCTCCACCACAACAACCACCACAACCACCACCACAACCACCACCACAACCACCACCTTAGCCACAGACCAACAAGTAAGCTGCAACTCGACTGTTTAAGCCCCCCACACCAATTAAACCACAACACTTTTAATAAGCAAGACTTGGAAAGGGGGGTATAATGGGGGAGGGAAATAGGGGGCTATAGTGGGGGGGTAGAGTGGTGGAGGGCTGTGGTGGAGGTGTGGGGGGGGGGGGTGAAGCACAGAGTCGGAGAACAGGGAATTAAAGTCTCGGGTGATGACCAGAATAAATACCAATGAAAAGTAAGTGTATTCAGACCAGCTGACGGGGGGGGGGAGGGTGTAGGGGGTGTAGGAGGGTGTAGGGGGGTGTAGGAGGGTGTAGGGGGTGTAGGGGGGTGTAGGAGGATGTAGGGGGGTGTAGGGGGGTGTAGGAGGGTGTAGGGAGGTGTAGGGGGTGTAGGAAGGTGTAGGGGGGTGTAGGAGGGTGTAGGGGGTAGGGGGTGTAGGAGGGTGTAGGGGGGTGTAGGAGGGTGTAGGAGGGTGTAGGGGGTGTAGGGGGGTGTAGGAGGGTGTAGGGGGTGTAGGAGGGTGTAGGGGGGTGTAGGAGGGTGTTGGGGGGTGTAGGGGGGTGTAGGAGGGTGTAGGGGGTGTAGGGGGTGTAGGAGGGTGTAGGGGGGTGTAGGAGGGTGTAGGGGGGTGTAGGAGGGTGTAGGGGGGTGTAGGAGGGTGTAGGGGGGTGTAGGGGGTGTAGGAGGGTGTAGGGGGGTGTAGGAGGGTGTAGGGGGGTGTAGGGGGTGTAGGAGGGTGTAGGGGGGTGTAGGGGGTGTAGGGGGGTGTAGGGGGTGTAGGGGGGTGTAGGAGGGTGTAGGAGGGTGTAGGGGGGTGTAGGGGGGTGTAGGAGGGTGTAGGGGGGTGTAGGGGGTGTAGGGGGGGTGTAGGGGGTGTAGGGGGGTGTAGGGGGTGTAGGGGGGTGTAGGGGGTGTAGGAGGGTGTAGGGGGGTGTAGGAGGGTGTAGGGGGGTGTAGGGGGGTGTAGGAGGGTGTAGGGGGGTGTAGGAGGGTGTAGGGGGGTGTAGGAGGGTGTAGGGGGGTGTAGGGGGGTGTAGGAGGGTGTAGGGGGTGTAGGGGGTGTAGAGGGTGTAGGGGGGTGTAGGAGGGTGTAGGGGGTGTAGGAGGGTGTAGGGGGGTGTAGGAGGGTGTAGGGGGGTGTAGGAGGGTGTAGGGGGGTGTAGGAGGGTGTAGGGGGGTGTAGGAGGGTGTAGGGGGGTGTAGGGGGTGTAGGAGGGTGTAGGGGGGTGTAGGGGTGTAGGGGGGTGTAGGGGGGTGTAGGGGGTGTAGGAGGGTGTAGGGGTGTGGGTACTGACCTGTGAGATTTATATTTATTTAATTTATATGAATTTATATTTACGTTAATTTATATACTTCGATAGCAATTTGTATAATGATAAGTGGACTGTATTTCTGCAATAATCTCAATCTCACAAATCGATCCTCTACACATTAGGGGGGGTTTATTAGTTTATATATATGCAGCCAATCAAACTACAGAATTAGACTACATACATTGAAGAGGTTCCTTATCTTATAGTACAGCAGGTTAGTCCACCAGGTATAACTAGGGTGTAGACACCAAATTATCCTCTTTGAGGTAGCTTCCATATCACCCAGTAACTGGTGCACAAATCTTGCTTCCTCGTCTTGACCTTTAGTTTGAGGCGATTTCGCGATCTAACCGGGTCACCCTATATCCTGACATTAATGGCCATAAATGAATGATAAACGGGTTTCGGATAGACTTAACTTGAATTTGTAGACAGCGTGTTGACAATGGTACACCTTTGGCTTCCATAACACTACGTCCAAGTAAATTTAACAGGAGCTGAATTTGCTCCCGTGTGAGCCTCTGGTCTCGTATATACAATGGCTGTTTAACACTCCATACTATTGACGTTACTGGCCGACATTGTCCAGATATGATAGGAGCTAAATTTGCTCCACACGTCTCGGAGGTGACACAACAATGGCTGCCCTCCTTCCCCACTGACGCCTGGCCTACTTTGTCCAGATTTCAGAAAGTGATAGAAGGGTCACATTTACTCTACTTTAATATTGATAATTAAGTTAATTTATATAAGATGTTTTTATGATGGTAAAGTCCAAAGACTAATGTATTTAAGAATAATTCCCACCATAATAGATGGTGAATTATAATAGTATGTGGTGATGATATCCCGTTTTCTATAGACGGTAATTCCACTACAAGTTACGTTTTCTATAGGTAACTTGTTTATACAACACAGCTATTATCTGTATGATATATTAAATGGTGTCGGATTTTCCGACAAGGGGGGTGTAGGGGGGTGTAGGAGGGTGTAGGGGGGTGTAGGGGGTGTAGGGGGGTGTAGGAGGGTGTAGGGGGTGTAGGGGGTGTAGAGGGTGTAGGGGGGTGTAGGGGGTGTAGGGGGGTGTAGGGGGTGTAGGGGGGTGTAGGAGGGTGTAGGGGGGTGTAGGGGGGTGTAGGGGGGTGTAGGAGGGTGTAGGTGGGTGAAGGGGGTGTAGAGGGTGTAGGGGGGTGTAGGAGGGTGTAGGGGGTGTAGGGGGGTGTAGGGGGTGTAGGGGGGTGTAGGGGGGTGTAGGGGGTGTAGGGGGGTGTAGGAGGGTGTAGGGGGTGTAGGGGGGTGTAGGAGGGTGTAGGGGGGTGTAGGGGGTGTAGAGGGTGTAGGGGGGTGTAGGAGGGTGTAGGGGGTGTAGGGGGGTGTAGGAGGGTGTAGGGGGGTGTAGGGGGGTGTAGGAGGGTGTAGGGGGGTGTAGGGGGTGTAGGGGGTGTAGGGGGTGTAACACTAACCGACTGTCAACATCGGGACGCCACCGAAATTACATTTTTTTTAGGAGAGAGAAACTGTGCCTCCAAAAAAGTGGCACTTAAAATTGATAACGTTTTAGTGTGATGGAGAGAGAGATCGCAATTCCCCTAGGAATCTTTTATGTCCCTAACATGGCTCCACGATTCAGTTTGTTTACAAGTGTGAAGTTTAGTTCCCCTCAGCCTTTACCCATAGTCCATACCCCAAAGTTGTGACACCAGCCTCGCTGTAGATATCTCCGATTTTACTTATTTTAGTAATTTTGTTCAGGCTAAGGTTCCAGGCTGTGGCAGCATACTTCAGGGAGTTATCATGATATATGTAGGAGTGCATATGTTATCTTATTTGTGTCTTTGGTGCACACAAATAAGATAACATGATACTTGAGTCATCAGCTATCACGGCCATGTCTCTCTCTTGCTGTTTTTAGGCTGGGGGCGAGGTGTGGGCGGGGCGTGGGCGGGTGTGGGCGGGATGCAGGTGTGGGCGGGGTGCGATAGAGTCCAGGGCACTCAGAGCACCGCACTAACGACGCCCATATTCGTCTCCCGCTAATATAATTAGTTAACAGCGGCAGGAACAACGCAGAAGACAGTGTATTTCTAAACTTTCCTTAATATAAAATTATATTCATGAATTGGTGAAGGTGAAGAGTGGCATCAGGGCGAAAGAAACTCTGTCCATTTGTTTCCGCCTCCACCGGGGATCGAACCTGGAATCTTGGGACTACTTGAATCTTAGAGAGCTTGAGAGCCACAGAGTTGAGATGATAGAGAGCTTGAGTGCCACAGAGCTGAGATGATAGAGATCTTGAGAGCCACAGAGCTGAGATGATAGAGCTTGAGAGCCACAGAGCTGAGATGATAGAGAGCTTGAGAGCCACAGAGTTGAGATGACAGAGATCTTGAGAGCCACAGAGCTGAGATGATAGAGCTTGAGAGCCACAGAGCTGAGATGATAGAGAGCTTGAGAGCCACAGAGCTGAGATGATAGAGCTCCTGAGAGCCACAGAGCTGAGATGATAGAGAGCTTGAGTGCCACAGAGCTTGAGAGCCACAGAGCTGAGATGATAGAGAGCTTGAGACCCACAGAGCTGAGATGATAGAGCTCCTGAGAGCCATAGAGCTGAGATGATAGAGAGCTTGAGAGCCACAGAGCTGAGATGATAGAGAGCTTGAGACCCACAGAGCTGAGATGATAGAGCTCCTGAGACCCACAGAGCTGAGATGATAGAGAGCTTGAGACCCACAGAGCTGAGATGATAGAGAGCTTGAGAGCCACAGAGCTGAGATGATAGAGCTCCTGAGAGCCATAGAGCTGAGATGAAAGAGAGCTTGAGAGCCACAGAGCTGAGATGATAGAGAGCTTGAGACCCACAGAGCTGAGATGATAGAGCTCCTGAGACCCACAGAGCTGAGATGATAGAGAGCTTGAGAACCACAGAGCTGAGATGATAGAGCTCCTGAGAGCCATAGAGCTGAGATGATAGAGAGCTTGAGAGCCACAGAGCTGAGATGATAGAGCTCCTGAGAGCCATAGAGCCGAGATGATAGAGAGCTTGAGAGCCACAGAGCTGAGATGATAGAGAGCTTGAGAGCCACAGAACTGAGATGATAGAGAGCTTGAGAGCCACAGAGCTGAGATGATAGAGAGCTTGAGAGCCACAGAGCTGAGATGATAGAGCTCCTGAGAGCCACAGAGCTGAGATGATAGAGAGTTCCTGAGAGCCACAGAGCTGAGATGATAGAGAGCTTGAGAGCCACAGAGCTGAGATGATAGAGCTCCTGAGAGCCACAGAGCTGAGATGATAGAGCTCCTGAGAGCCACAGAGCTGAGATGATAGAGCTCCTGAGAGCCACAGAGCTGAGATGATAGAGAGTTCCTGAGAGCCACAGAGCTGAGATGATAGAGAGCTTGAGAGCCACAGAGCTGAGATGATAGAGCTCCTGAGAGCCACAGAGCTGAGATGATAGAGAGTTCCTGAGAGCCACAGAGCTGAGATGATAGAGAGCTTGAGAGCCACAGAGCTGAGATGATAGAGCTCCTGAGAGCCACAGAGCTGAGATGATAGAGAGTTCCTGAGAGCCACAGAGCTGAGATGATAGAGAGCTTGAGAGCCACAGAGCTGAGATGATAGAGCTCCTGAGAGCCACAGAGCTGAGATGATAGAGCTCCTGAGAGCCACAGAGCTGAGATGATAGAGCTCCTGAGAGCCACAGAGCTGAGATGATAGAGAGTTCCTGAGAGCCACAGAGCTGAGATGATAGAGAGCTTGAGAGCCACAGAGCGTGGATCAATAGCTCAGGGCGCGAGAAGAGCCAAGAGCAAGGTGCCAGCCTGCACAAGAGTGTGTGTGTGCTGGCGGAGGGTGAGAGAGGGAGAGGTGGTGAGAGTGGGGGAGAGAGGATTAGGGAGGAGGTGAAGTAGTAGGGAGTAGAATGGGGAGGCAGTGATGGGGAGTGTTGGGTAGATGGTGGGGGAGTGATCAGGGAGAGGGGAAGGGATGGGGGAGGGGATAGACAGGAACACAAATATGTATATAATATAATATTACTTTTCCATCTGCCGCAACACACATCTATCCTCACCATTGCCCCCCCCACTTCCCCTACCTCTCCTCTCCCTCTCCTCTCCCTCTCCCTCTCCTGTCCCTCTCCCTCTCCCTCTCCTGTCCCTCTCCCTCTCCTGTCCCTCTCCCTCTCCTCTCCCTCTCCCCCTCGCCCCCCCCCCACTACAAAAGAGTCAAGTGGTGCTAAATACATCCTAAAAGATTCATTACTAAGTGGGTGTTGTGCTCGGTGTCTGCAGGTGAGGTGAGATTAGTATGTTTCTTGCAGTCTCCAGCAGCCTCCAGCAGTCTCCAGCAGCCTCCAGCAGCCTCCAGTAGTCTCCAGCAGCCTCCAGCAGTCTCCAGCAGCCTGCAGCAGCCTCCAGCAGCCTGCAGCAGCCTCCAGCAGTCTGCAGCAGCCTCCAGCAGTCTCCAGCAGCCTGCAGCAGCCTCCAGCAGCCTCCAGCAGTCTCCAGCAGACTCCCGCAGCCTCCAGCAGTCTCCAGCAGACTCCCGCAGCCTCCAGCAGCCTCCAGTAGTCTCCAGCAGCCTCCAGCAGTCTCCAGCAGCCTGCAGCAGCCTCCAGCAGTCTCCAGCAGACTCCCGCAGCCTCCAGCAGCCTCCAGCAGCCTCCAGCAGCCTCCAGCAGCCTCCAGCAGTCTCCAGCAGCCGGCAGCAGTCTCCAGCAGTCTCCAGCAGCCTCCAGCAGCCTGCAGCAGCCTTCAGCAGCCTCCAGCAGTCTCCAGCAGCCTCCAGCAACCTCCAGCAGTCTCCAGCAGACTCCCGCAGCCTCCAGCAGCCTCCAGCAGCCTCCAGCAGTCTCCAGCAGTCTCCAGCAGCCTCCCGCAGCCTCCAGTAGTCTCCAGCAGCCTCCAGCAGTCTCCAGCAGACTCCCGCAGCCTCCAGCAGCCTCCAGCAGTCTCCAGCAGTCTCCAGCAGCCTCCAGCAGCCTCCAGCAGTCTCCAGCAGTCTCCAGCAGTCTCCAGCAGCCTCCAGCTGCCTCCAGCAGCCTCCAGCAGCCTGCAGCAGTCTCCAGCAGTCTCCAGCAGTCTCCAGCAGCCTCCCGCAGCCTCCAGCAGCCTCCAGCAGCCTCCAGCAGCCTCCAGCAGCCTGCAGCAGTCTCCAGCAGCCTGCAGCAGCCTCCAGCAGCCTCCAGCAGCCTGCAGCAGCCTCCAGCAGTCTCCAGCAGCATGCAGCAGCCTCCAGCAGTCTCCAGCAGCCTGCAGCAGCCTCCAGCAGTCTTCAGCAGCCTCCAGCAGTCTCCAGCAGCCTCCAGCAGCCTCCAGCAGTCTCCAGCAGCCTCCAGCAGCCTCCAGCAGTCTCCAGCAGCCTCCAGCGGTCTCCAGCGGCCTCCAGCAGCCTCCAGCAGCCTCCAGCAGTCTCCAGCAGCCTCCAGCAGCCTCCAGCAGTCTCCAGCAGTCTCCAGCAGTCTCCAGCAGCCTCCAGCAGCCTCCAGCAGCCTGCAGCAGCCTGCAGCAGCCTCCAGCAGCCTGCAGCAGCCTCCAGCAGTCTCCAGCAGTCTGCAGCAGCCTCCAGCAGCCTGCAGCAGTCTCCAGCAGCCTCCAGCAGCCTGCAGCAGCCTCCAGCAGCCTGCAGCAGCCTGCAGCAGCCTTCAGCAGCCGGCAGCAGCCTCCAGCAGCCTGCAGCAACCTCCAGCAGCCTCCAGCAGTCTCCAGCAGCCTCCAGCAGCCTGCAGCAGCCGGCAGCAGCCTCCAGCAGCCTGCAGCAGTCTCCAGCAGCCCCCAGCAGCCTGCAGCAGCCTCCAGCAGCCTGCAGCAGCCTCCAGCAGCCTGCAGCAGCCTTCAGCAGCCGGCAGCAGTCTCCAGCAGCCTCCAGCAGCCTCCAGCAGCCTGCAGCAGCCTGCAGCAGCCTCCAGCAGCCTTCAGCAGCCGGCAGCAGCCTTCAGCAGCCGGCAGCAGCCTCCAGCAGCCTGCAGCAGCCTGCAGCAGCCTCCAGCAGCCTCCAGCAGTCTCCAGCAGCCTGCAGCAGCCTGCAGCAGCCTCCAGCAGCCTGCAGCAGCCTCCAGCAGCCTGCAGCAGTCTCCAGCAGCCTCCAGCAGCCTCCAGCAGTCTCCAGTAGCCTGCAGCAGTCTCCAGCAGCCTGCAGCAGTCTCCAGCAGCCTCCAGCAGCCTCCAGCAGCCTGCAGCAGCCTCCAGCAGCCTGCAGCAGTCTCCAGCAGCCTGCAGCAGCCTTCAGCAGCCTCCAGCAGTCTCCAGCAGCCTGCAGCAGTCTCCAGCAGCTTGCAGCAGTCTCCAGCAGCCTGCAGCAGCCTCCAGCAGCCTGCAGCAGTCTCCAGCAGCCTACAGCAGCCTCCAACAGCCTCCAGCAGAAAAAGCAACAGCAGCTCCAGTGCCGGCAGGAACAGTATGACAGCAGCAGCAGCAGCAGCAGCACGAGCAGCAGTAAAAGCTTCACCGCTACACTAAACACCACCACCATGACAGCAAACACCCGCCACACCACAAACTAACAAACACACACACACAAGCTTCAACTAACCCCCCCCCCTCACCCCCCCCCCCTGACACACTGGTGGTGGCGAAGGAAGCAACGACCGTGAATGCATTTTTCACAGTTTGACCTGCATATGGAGGCCGAGTGCATTGTTGCACCCCTCGGCTGTTAAAGCCGCCGCTACTACACACTCCAACACCGACTCTCGCTTCTTAACTACCCCCCCCCCTTTACCACACACACTATTATCATCTCACGACACACTAACAATGGCGAATCTGAATACGAATGAGCAGAGTCACTCGACGAATGAATATTTCATTAAGGTTTCGTAAAATGTGAAACCTGTATATGAAATACACATATGAATCAGGTGGTTTAGACCTGCGGTAGGGACAGGGGGAGTGGTTGTTCCCTGGGGGAGGGAGGGGGGGAGAGGACCCCCCTGCCCCAGGGGAGGGGGTCCTACGGTCCCTGGGGGGGGCCTCTACCCTTCAGACCTAACTATTTACCATACATCTTGGTAATGTTTGATACCATACATAACTACATCATACATCATACATCATACATCATTTGGTAAACAAATATATACAAAACTTGACACATTAAGTGTAAGTCAATGTTGACCAGACCACACACTAGAAGTTGAAGGGACGACGACGTTTCGGTCCGTCCTGGACCATTCTCAAGTCGATTGTGATCGTGGTGTCCGTTCACAATCGACTTGAGAATGGTCCAGGACGGACCGAAACGTCGTCGTCCCTTCAACTTCTAGTGTGTGGTCTGGTCAACATACTTCAGCCACGTTATTGTGACTCATCGCCTGTAAGTCAATGTTGACCATCTATGGCACTCAACTCAGACAATTGCAACATATCAATAAATGATGATAAGAGATTTTGTTCATTTCACTCATTCTGGTGTTGGCTTGGAAATGGACGACCTAACTACTGAGGTCGTTAACAAGTGTGGCTTCAGACCAACAACAGAACCACTCAATGGTTCTCCAGAGCCAGATATCTATAGATAATCTACAGATTACCCAATACAATCACCATACTCCCAGATGTTACACTACTCTGCTTAGACTCGAAACATCCAAGCATAAATGACGGGTCAACAAAGTGCTATGACACTACCGGTAATACGAGAAGCTAATTCTCAGGAGAAAGTGCTAAGACACCACGACTATATAGCACTTGGAAAGGGGTCAGGATAAGGATTGGGAGATAGGACGAGGAAGGAGGAAAGGTTAGGATAGGTTACAGGAGGGGGGGGGGGGGGAGGAATTAATGGAGCCCAACCACTTGGACGGTCCGGAACTGAACAGCCGGGGCATTGAATAGGGACCAAAAAAATAGCATTACGAATGGGGTGAAACCTTGGCAGACAAGTGATAAATGGGCAAAGTTTGGTTAAGTATTGACCAAATGTCTGACGAAATTCGGGGAATGTTGTAATGAGAGATGGGGGTAGGGGGGGGGGGTAGGGGGGAGGGGTAAGAGGGGGGTGACAGCAGGGGGGGAGGGTGGAGAGTGTGTGGGGGGGTTAATGGTGGGGAGGTTAATGGGGGGGGGAGGAGGGATGGTGTAATAATAACAAGTGCAAGAAATTTTGAGAAAGTATGAAAGGAGTGAGGAGTCCTGTTGGTGTAGAGGAGTCAGGACTGTGTAGGAGAGTCCTGTGGTGTAGAGGAGTCAGGACTGTGTAGTAGAGTCCTGTTGGTGTAGAGGAGTCAGGACTGTGTAGTAGAGTCCTGTTGGTGCAGAGGAGTCAGGACTGTGTAGTAGAGTCCTGTTGGTGTAGAGGAGTCAGGACTGTGTAGTAGAGTCCTGTTGGTGTAGAGGAGTCAGGACTGTGTTGTAGAGTCCTGTTGGTGTAGAGGAGTCAGGACTGTGTAGTAGAGTCCTGTTGGTGTAGAGGAGTCAGGACTGTGTAGTAGAGTCCTGTTGGTGTAGAGGAGTCAGGACTGTGTAGTAGAGTCCTGTTGGTGTAGAGGAGTCAGGACTGTGTAGTAGAGTCCTGTTGGTGTAGAGGAGTCAGGACTGTGTAGTAGAGTCCTGTTGGTGTAGAGGAGTCAGGACTGTGTAGTAGAGTCCTGTTGGTGTAGAGGAGTCAGGACTGTGTAGGAGAGTCCTGTTGGTGTAGAGGAGTCAGGACTGTGTAGTAGAGTCCTGTTGGTGTAGAGGAGTCAGGACAGTGTAGTAGAGTCCTGTGGTGTAGAGGAGTCAGGACTGTGTAGTAGAGTCCTGGTGGTGTAGAGAAGGAGGGGGGGAGGGGGAGAGCGCTGGACACAGATCAATATACACACAGCGGCTGTGTGGGCGACACTACACACGCACACATGCGCAAATACATACACACACAAACATACACAGGCACACATCCTGTGTGGACAAGCATCCACACGTACACGGAACCCAGACCTCGGCATGCACAACACTAAATTGGAGAAGGTTCAGAGGTATGCCACCAGACTAGTACCCGAGCTGAGGGGTATGAGCTATGAGGAGAGATTACGGGAACTGAATCTCACGTCGCTGGAAGACAGAAGAGTTAGAGGGGGACATGATCATCACATACAAGATTGTCAGGGGAATTGACAGGGTAGTTAAAGACAGTTATTTTAATACAGGTGATACGCGAACAAGGGGATACAGGTGGAAACTGAGTAACTAAATGAGGCACAGGGACGTTAGAAAGAACTTTTTCAGTGTCAGAGTAGTTAACAGGTGGAATGCATTAGGCAGTGATGTGGTGGAGGCTGACTCCATACACAGTTTCAAATGTAGATATGATAGAGCCCAGTAGGCTCAGGAACCTGTACACCTGTTGATTGACGGTTGAGAGGCGGGACCAAAGAGCCAGAGCTCAACCCCCGCAAGCACAACTAGGAGAGTACAAACACCATAGACGACCGTGACGTGTTCTTGGCGTGGGAAATACCTGAATAAAAAATATTCTCATCCAATGACCCAGATCACATTTGTATCCCACGTGTGTGTGTACTCACCTATATGTACTCACCTATATGTGCTTGCAGGATCGAGCATTGACTCTTGGATCCCGCCTTTCTAGCTATCGGTTGTTTACAGCAATGACTCCTGTCCCATTTCCCTATCATACCTAGTTTTAAAAGTATGAATAGTATTTGCTTCCACAACCTGTTCCCCAAGTGCATTCCATTTTTCTACTACTCTCACGCTAAAAGAAAACTTCCTAACATCTCTGTGACTCATCTGAGTTTCCAGTTTCCACCCATGTCCTCTCCTCGTTCTGTTATTATTACGTGTGAACATTTCATCTATTTCCACTTTGTCAATTCCCCTGAGTATTTTATATGTCCCTATCATATCTCCTCTCTCCCTTCTTTTCTCTAGTGTCGTAAGGTTCAGTTCCTTCAGCCGCTCTTCATATCCCATCCCTCGTAACTCTGGGACAAGCCTCGTCGCAAACCTCTGAACCTTCTCCAGTTTCTTTATGTGTTTCTTCAGGTGGGGGCTCCATGATGGCGCGGCATACTCAAAGACGGGTCTCACATAGGCAGTGTAAAGCGCCCTAAAAGCTTCCTCATTTAGGTTTCTGAATGAAGTTCTAATTTTCGCCAGTGTAGAGTACGCTGCTGTCGTTATCCTATTTATATGTGCCTCAGGAGTTAGATTAGGTGTCACATCCACTCCCAGGTCTCTTTCTCGAATCGTTACAGGTAGGCTGTTCCCCTTCATTGTGTACTGTCCCTTTGGTCTCCTGTCACCTGATCCCATTTCCATAACTTTACATTTACTGGTGTTAAACTCCAGTAGCCATTTCCCTGACCATCTCTGCAGCCTGTTTAAGTCCTCTTGGAGGATCCTACAATCCTCGTCTGTGTGTGTGTGTGTGTGTGTGTGTGTGTGTGTGTGTGTGTGTGTGTGTGTGTGTGTGTGTGTGTGTGTGTCTGTGTGTGTGTGTGTGTGTGTGTCTGTGTGTGTGCATATGTATAAACATATTGTCCATATATCAGCACTTTTTAATAGATATAAACGTTCATCCTAAGTCGAATAAAAGAATATTTACCCCTGAAGAAAACGGAGAAGCTGCGCCCCGCTGAAACGCCCAATAACCGCTATGAATAACTGCAGTTTATTTGTGTATAGCGGCTAAGTTACGGTGAGGAGTTGGGTGCGGGGCCCTTGACCAACGGGGACCTTCCGGGACCTCGCGGGACCTCGCGGGACCTCGCGGGACCTCGTGTGACGGGCCAGGTGTGACGGGCCAGGAGTGACGGGCCAGGAGTGACGGGCCAGGTGTGACGGGCCAGGAGTGACGGGCCAGGAGTGACGAAATTATAGTAATTATGAGTAGAAAGATGTATGTAAGGTTATTATGAGAAAAAAACACTAAGCCAGTGTGACTACACAGCACTTGGAAGAAACATGAAGAAAGGTAGCTGGAATAGGACGGAGAGAAGGAACAGTGCCCAACCCCTTGGGCCATCGGGGATCGAACACAGACCTGCAAGAAGCGAGACTGTCGCTGTACCGACCATTTAATAAATCCAATCCTTCAGTACAACCGTCACCTTCCAGCAACAAGCAGCATGATCCCAGACCATCCCACAAGAGGAACACAATGTTCCCCTCTCACCCCTCTAAGTGTTTACTGACAAGAGTGGTCAACCTCACCTCATTTTCCTTCGACAATTTGCCTTAACCTCTTCCTTAATTCCTCCCTCACCACGTCCAACAGCCTGGTTGATCAGTCCAGCAACCAGGAGGCCTGGTCGACGACCGGGCCGCGGGGACGCTAAGCCCCGGAAGCGCCTCAAGGTAACCTCAAGGTATGTATTCAACCCCCCCCCCCCTCATTCAACTCACCCCAGTAGTCAAACATGGTGCCAGTCTAATCCCAATAAATCCAGGTTGTGTGGTCGAGGCTTGGGGTGTAGGCTCGGGGTGTAGGCTTGGGGTGTAGGCTTGGGGTGTAGGCTCAGGTTGTAGGCTCAGGGTATAGGCTCAGGGTATATAGGCTCAGGGTATAGGCTCAGGGTGTATAGGCTCAGGGTGTGTAGGCTCAGGGTGTGTAGGCTCTGGGTGTATTGGCTTAGGATGTAGCTGTGTGTCCAGGTTCCTGCTACACTCTAGGTGTTCCCTACGACACAAATCGTTCTCAGGACAAAATAGAGATAGTTTCCTTTACTTTTCACGAGCTAAAACAGATACGGAGATTCGGTAGATATTAAATCTTGGTAGATACAGTAGATATGGTAGATACTGAGCTTCGTCTATCTGCTACTTTTCAGGCAACGCAGTTCATAAGACGTTCCTCTCTTATGAACTTTGAACTTATGAACTTTAAAGTTGTTTAATCAACAACATTAATATCTTGATTAATCAAGATATTACTGTTTCTGATTAATCAAGATATTACTGTTTTTGATTAATCAAGATATTACTGTTTTTGATTAATCAAGTTATTACTGTTCTGATTAATCAAGATATTACTGTTTTTGATTAATCAAGATATTACTGTTTTTGATTAATCAAGATATTACTGTTCTGATTAATCAAGATATTACTGTTCTGATTAATCAAGATATTACTTTTCTGATTAATCAAGATATTACTGTTTTTGATTAATCAAGATATTACTGTTTTTTGTTTAATCAAGATATTACTGTTTTTTTATTAATCAAGATATTACTGTTTTTTGATCAATCAAGATATTACTCTTTTTGATTAATGAAGGAGACGTTACTGTTGCTGTTTAAGGAACTTGTTACTGTTTAAGCATAGAGATGTTACTGTAGTTTGCTAAATAAAATATTTTAACAGGAGAAAAAACATGATTTAGTGAAGATAGGAGGCGGCAGGCAGCTTATCCTTGCCTGTGTCGCAAGTCACTTGTTATCTCAACAACCAGATAAGGGAAGGGAAAGCGCCAAACCATTACGACTATATAGCACTGGGAAAGGGTCAGGATAAGGATTTGGAATGGGTCGGGGAGGGAAGGAATGGTGTCCAACCACTTGTGGGACGGTCGGGGATTGAACGCCGACCTGCATGAAGCGAGACCGTCGCTCTACCGTCCAGCCCAAGTTTGTCTACCAACAAAAGGGTTTAGCTAAAGATTTACAGGCGGACTTTAACAACATTTATTACAATGAACAATAACAAAATACACTGAACTCGATTATAATTATAAATGCGTAAAAAATTAATTACCTTATTATGCAAAAGAATTAAATAAGACATCGTAAATTACACAAAAGTTACAGTGAGGATTTCGTTCGCAAGAGCTACTCTGAAAATAATTGACCGTAAATATAGAAGATGGGAATTATAAAGTGTGGGAGTGACGCTGAAGACGATAACTAAACTGTTTTGTGGTTTGAGAACCGCCTTGGGCACGCGGAAAGGCGGAAAGATAACCAGAAGATAAAGAAAGTGAGAGGAAGGGAGGTAGACTAAAAGGGAGAAACAAAACTAATGTAAGTTACACAGAGAGGAAAAAAGAGCGCACCGCCTGAGCCACATTACCGCTAGCAATAGAGGACAGACTCCTCTCGTCTCAGTTAACTGGTCCAGGTCAATCACATGTTATTTACAATTATTACTTAACCTATCAACGGTATAGGTTAAGTAATAATTGTAATTAAGAAGCAATAAGATGCTTATCTTAACATACTAAGAAGGTTAGGTGAGGTCGGTGTTTTCTATGAAGCTTTTCAAGGTAAACTAAAATATTCACAATCAATTAGTATGTCACATATGCACTTATTAAATAAGCCAATATTGACTATAAGCAAGTGCGAGAACGGGTTGCTCAATCAGCCAGGCCGCCAACCATGTGTGACCAAAGTACCCAGTGGAGCACCTCAACCTTCCTCTGTACCCCTCATGTGGGCACCCACATGGACAAGAATGGATACCTGGTTTATAAGTAAACTTCGAGTGTTCAGGGTAGCAGAGGTCTACAAGTAAACTTGATTGTTTACATGCAAAAACAATACAACTTATTTCATATTAAAAACATAAATAATAATGTATAATTTCACCAGCTACAATGTCCAGTGTGTGTGTCTGCAGAATCGAGCTATTAGCTCTTGGACCCCGCCTTTCTAACTAATCTTGTATTCCTCTATTATGTCTACTGCATATATTTCTAACACACATACACACATCCTCACAAAGTAGCCCGTATCAGCTGTCTAACTCCCTGGTACCAATTTACTGCTAGGTGAACAGAGGCATCAGGATGAAAGGAACTCTGCCCATGTGTTTCTGCCTCAGTCGGGAATCGAACCCGTGGCCTCACGACTACGGTCTCCGAGCGCCGTTGAGAGAGAGAGAGAGAGAGAGAGAGAGAGAGAGAGAGAGAGAGAGAGAGAGAGAGAGAGAGAGAGAGAGAGAGAGAGAGAGAGAGCTAAACAGACCAAACAAAGATAAAATAAGACAAACAAGAAAACACCCATCACCTGCTAGGCCTACACACACACCTGTCAGCTTGATATTGACCGTTTAGACGGCGGCTAACTGAAATATTATCCACCTGCCAAGAATTACAAGATCAATAATAACAACGCCAGATTTACGAAGCAGTTACGCAAGCACTTACGAACCTGGGGCCAGATTCACGAAGCTGTTACGCAAGCACGTACGAACCTCGGGCCAGATTCAAGAAGCAGTTACGCAAGCATTTACGAACCTGTACATCTTTTCTCAATCTTTGGCGGCTTTGTTTACAATTATTAAACAGTTAATGAGCTCCGAAGCACCAGGAGGCTGTTTATAACAATAACAACAGTTGATTGGCAAGTTTTCATGCTTGTAAACTGTTTAATAAATGTAACCAAAGCCGTCAAAGTTCGAGGAAAGATGTACACGTTTTTAAGTGCTCGCGTAACTGCTTCGTGAATCTAGCCCCAGGTTCGTAAGTGCTCGCGTAACAGCTTCGTGAATCTGGCCCCAGGTTCGTAAGTGCTCGCGTAACAGCTTCGTGAATCTGGCCCCAGGTTCGTAAGTGCTTGCGTAACAGCTTCGTGAATCTGGCCCCAGGTTCGTAAGTGCTCGCGTAATAGCTTCGTGAATCTGGCCCCAGGTTCGTAAGTGCTTGCATAACAGCTTCGTGAATCTGGCCCCAGGTTCGTAAGTGCTCGCGTAACAGCTTCGTGAATCTGGCCCCAGGTTCGTAAGTGCTTGCGTAACAGCTTCGTGAATCTGGCCCCAGGTTCGTAAGTGCTCGCGTAACAGCTTCGTGAATCTGGCCCCAGGTTCGTAAGTGCTTGCGTAACAGCTTCGTGAATCTGGCCCCAGGTTCGTAAGTGCTCGCGTAATAGCTTCGTGAATCTGGCCCCAGGTTCGTAAGTGCTTGCGTTACAGCTTCGTGAATCTGGCCCCAGGTTCGTAAGTGCTTGCGTAACAGCTTCGTGAATCTGGCCCCAGGTTCGTAAGTGCTCGCGTAACAGCTTCGTGAATCTGGCCCCAGGTTCGTAAGTGCTTGCGTAACAGCTTCGTGAATCTGGCCCCAGGTTCGTAAGTGCTCGCGTAATAGCTTCGTGAATCTGGCCCCAGGTTCGTAAGTGCTTGCGTTACAGCTTCGTGAATCTGGCCCCAGGTTCGTAAGTGCTTGCGTAACAGCTTCGTGAATCTGGCCCCAGGTTCGTAAGTGCTCGCGTAACAGCTTCGTGAATCTGGCCCCAGGTTCGTAAGTGCTTGCGTAACAGCTTCGTGAATCTGGCCCCAGGTTCGTAAGTGCTCGCGTAACAGCTTCGTGAATCTGGCCCCAGGTTCGTAAGTGCTTGCGTAACAGCTTCGTGAATCTGGCCCCAGGTTCGTATTGACTCCCACCTCGTTGTTTAGCAGCTCGCAAATTGTTAAGTAATTACCGAGTGATCTTTCAAGGTGGAGAAGGGTGAGAGAGATCTCTTAAGTGGCCACTTAAGTGCTCTGTGAATACAAACATTTACGTTATCATTTATGAAACCTACACAAGCGAGGACGCACGAGGACGTACGAGGACAGGAGAGGACGTACGAGGACAGGAGAGGACGCACGAGGGCAGGAGAGGACGTACGAGGACAGGAGAGGATGCACGAGGACCGGAGAGGACGCACGAGGAACGGAGAGGACGCACGAGGACAAGAGAGGACGCACGAGGAAATGAGAGGACGCACAAGGACAGGAGAGGACGCACGAGGACAGGAGAGGACGCACGAGGACAGGAGAGGACGCACGAGGACAGGAGAGGACGCACGAGGACTGGAGAAGACGCACGAGGACAGGAGAGGACGCACGAATACAGGAGAGGACGCACGAGGACAAGAGAGAACGCACGAGGACAAGAGAGGACGCACGAGGA